>NC_060060.1:32099250-32407310 GCF_020283565.1 Trifolium pratense | reverse complement strand
TTGCGACTCCTCATTACACAGTGGAAATTGCGACTCCAACAGGAGCCATCTGAAGTTTGTTAATATCATCTATTATCAACTAGACACAGCCTAGCTCGCCCAGGATTTAGAAGTGATTCTGACATTGTCCAACCCTGCAAGTAAATTGATCTATCATTTATGTGTATATACCAGGCATTTTGAATGATTAAATAGATATACACAGTAACAGAAAATATGAGCATGACTATGCCTGTTCATTTTTTACAATTTACAATATGATCGGTAACTTAAATGCAGAACCAAATAACAAAGTTGCAATCTCTTATAACTAACTACCTTCATTGCAACTACAACAATAAACTCCCAAATGAAGATGGGGGCATAAGCCAATTCTATACCCTGCTCTAAAAAAAAATACAATAAAAAAACTATTTATCTTTGATAGGGAATTTTCCCAAACCAATGCCGCGCCCGCCCAAGGTATACTCGCCTGAGTAGGGCATCACGTAAAAAGCCAACGGATGGACAAACAAATGGAGAAAAATCTCATGGACCAGAATGTGGAGATAGGATAAGAATCTGGTATTTTACTAGGAAGAATAGGAAAACCATGATTACAGCATTGCAAATCTTTCAGGATCTGCAACTCCTGGTCTTAAGGCCACAATTCTCTCCAAAAATGCCAAGATAATTTCCACAATGGACCCCCCAAACCAGTTGAAGATTTTCTAGTGTATTCTCATTCGCACAACTTCTCGCAAGGTCACCCATCCTAGAACTGCTCCCAGTCAAGCACACTTACTTTGGAGTTAGAAAGATGTGGGCTCACATAAAGAGGTTTCTTGTTATAGGTAGTACTGAACAGTTCTTTTAAACTCTCCTCAACTACACATTTGTATCTACACAAGCTCAGGAACTTTCTGGTTCTAATGCGAATTTGGTTCATCCAAATGCCCCTTTGCCTAGAAGCCACCTTGTCTGTGCTTCAACTTTTCCATAGGTTATCATTTGCACCCTTCAGCCCTAGCGTTCTACTACTACTCTCTCCTAAGTATTACATTTACAACTGCAAATATTCAATGGTCTCCACCACCCTGGCCCCAATAATTCTCTCACAAATGCCTAGATCATTTCACTGTATTATCTTTTCCTAAATCTCATATTTTACACTACTTCCTAGTGGTCCTACTCCTTCAGGCTGGGTTCAAATAGTCTCCAATGGACATCACATCACTACTCGCCAGTTTTCTTGATATCTTAGTGACATGTGGCGGTTAACAAATTCAATGGCTGAGATTTAGTTTTAGAATTAAACATAATAAAAGATGGAAAAAGTCAGGCCACTACAAATTCCTCACTCAAATACCAGTTTCTTTCACGTTCCAGATCCGTTCTTGCCTCCATCTGTGACCCTTTCAGGTTTCATCCGTTAAACAATTTATACTCCCCACCCAATCAAATAGAGCTTATCTATGATTTTGAATGCCAAAGCTTCTTCAAATTTTGTTCTTTTTCGCAATGCAGCATGTCCTTGTGCTTATTTTCGCATTACCAACAATGGTTCTTATTGTAGTACTACTACAGTAAAACAACAATTCATGCCATGTAATATCATTAATTGATAAAGAATAAGACTTATTCAAAGCCAGGTCCACAAATACTGCAGTGTGGACATATAATATTATCAGAACAAACATGTTAGTCTTGCTCCATTACCTGTTCGTGGGCTTTATTCTTGAAAAGCCAGTAAGCATTCGTGACAACTTTGCAAGAATCAGCAATACACGCCTCGAGATCAGTAACTGTGAGCATTACATTTGAATTAAGATCCTCCCTTTGCTTCCAAGATGAAACCTTACTTTCATTCATCGATTTTATAAAACTCGAGAGCACATGAGCCTGAAAAATAAGGTTATTTATATTTTAAGTAATTTTCAAAATAAGAACGCCCTAACAGTGCTATAAAGTTGCAAGACAGCCATTTATCTCACATGGAATGCTGCTTTTAGAATGTCGTCTGACTTCGCCTGATCCTTGAGCACAGCATGGACCTTCGATTTTGTAGGATTATATGTCACAATATACCTCTCCTTCTGCAATCAATTTAAAAGAATATAAGAATGTATCATACAAAAATGTCAATCAAAGTGATAAATATTTGGGACAGTTAAAATTTATTTTGCTCTCAGTAAAGGACATACATCAAACAGGGGCTCTATGGCAACATATGTACTGGGGTCTTGGAATGCGTCCTTGATTCTTGATCCTACAGTCAATTAAAAAGAAAATTTCAGTTTTAATTATTCAGGCAAAATTGCTGGAGTAGACAAGTATAATTATTTCGGTGATTGATATACCAAGGACAACAGGCCTATCTTTCCATGGAAAACTGAATATGTCCTCGTTCAAATTGCCCTCTCGCAGAGTGGGAACTTGGCCTGAAATGGATTAATTCAGTTAAAATATGAATGAAGAAAATGGCGGAATAGTATATCGAAGAGCTCTAGTGCTTGCAGACATTAAAATGACTATGCAAATGAGAATAGATTGCTCAACAAGAATGGCACAGATTGACTCTTTGATGATGTCTAAAAGATACACAACCAATATGTTTCTCTCTATCTCTCTCTTAATTGTTTTGGGGTGCTAGTTCAACTACAGCAGTGTTATGATACCTGTCTTGAGGAAGGACTCTACTGCCACACTGAATCTTGCAGAGTTAAGTGTGTGCAAAACCACAGATTTTACCTATTAATACAATAAGCATTAGTGACAAAACCACCAGATTGGATGTACAGCTACATACGCATCATCGATAGAAATACAAAATCAAACCTCTTTATAAGAGCTAAGGATATATCCACATGAAAGAAGGGAAAAGGTGGTGACAAGAGACGGATTCCTTTTGGCAATCATTATGCTCAAACCAGTACCTAACTGCAAATTGCAAAAGAGATTCATTACTTGATTTCATTAAAAGAGGCCAAAAAAACAAAATTCAAGGTTACCACGCATACCAAATTCTAAAACTATTCAAAATGAAAATAAAAACCACTATCATATAGAAAGCACGGGCTTAAATATCATTTTTTTTAATGGTATACTATGTTATGCTATAATATCGATATTGGAAGCTGTTTATAATGCTCAATTGGCTATACCTTACATTACATCATTAACAATTTTATAGGTTTAATTGGATGCTACTTTTTTATGACTTTATACATTCAGAACCAGGGCTAATTTAGTAATTTTCTGGTCTTTGTTCATAAGCTGAAGTTGGGCTTCAGTTTTCTATATTGAGGTGACAGTTAGTCTAATTTGAATGCCCAGTTCTAATGAATGGATTCAATAGAAATAATAAGTATCAATCTTTCCAAGATTGGGATTGTATTCTTAATTGTGTTAAAACAGCGGAACAAGTGAAAATTAACTAATTGCAATTATTTCTTGAAAGGACGCATTTTCAATTATTTTATGCAGTAAAATTGCTTTTGTGGCTGTGTAATGCACGAGCAAAACCAAACCCACCCCGCATTTGTTCCCCAGGAAACCAAGATAATAAGCAAATGCTAGTTTCTTCCTTCTAAATTTTACAGGCACTGCTCAAAGAGGAAAACAATACTAGTGGCCCGGACTTCTTGCCAACAAGTTGTTCTTGTCTTAAAATAAATACCAAAGATTTGCAATCCGACAATCTTCTATCCTTAATCCCCACCTAAGAAAACATAATTTTGGCATATGAAACCCCGCTTCCCCTGCTGTCATACATCAATTAGGAAAAACTAATCAGCTAGATTTTAGGCAATTATTTTTGTACATTTTCCTTTTGTAACATTAAATAATCAAAACATAGTAATTACTTCAAAAGTCTTGGTGTTCACAGCATGCAGTACAGATTACATCCAAAATAAAATAGGTGCAAACACAAACATGTAGTAGGTGAGCAAAGAAAAGCCTCAGCCTGATTAACCAGGTTTGCCAGGGGTGATCTCCATATTTATGGTTTTGGGTGTATAAAAAGTTTATACACCGAAAACCTTTAAAAAGCATGCATTTCTAAAACCGGTGACACGCATTGGGACTTTAAAACACTGTAAACATAGTAGTAATAGAGTTCTCCATTTCTCAGGAGACATGTAGAGGATCTCTACTCGTTTTCCAGTTAGTCGTTAGCCAGAAATAGGACCTTTTTTTTTTACAATAGGACCTGTTTGTTTAAACATTAAAAAAAATGATTGTTTTTAGGATTTGTTTTGAGAATTTTATTTTGTGTAAAGCAAAAATTTGGATTATATGAGTGGAGCAATTTCTGGCCATGTTTTACTTGCCTTACCACCAAACTCCGGTTTACTAGGTCCCTTCCCCTAGAAACCGGAGGATTAACACCAAAAAAAAAAGTTTCGGATTGCAATTATAAAAAAACACTTATTTTAAAAGGTAGTTATAATTTAAGCTACTCAAAGTAGCTTCTCGAAATAATAAAAAACTGATTTTTTGAAATTCTAATTTTTTTTAAAGCTTCAAAATACTAAAAAATTTCAATGGTAATAGTGATATATTTTAATGAAAAAAACTGAAACAAAGGGTTCCTGAGCAGATGGCACCAAAATTTAGCAACAGCACATTCAACAGTTATTTATTGTTGAAGTTCATAAACATACCAGGTCTGCAATATTGCCAACACATTCTCCTTTAGCAGTGACATCCCCAATGTTTTCTCCTTTAGCAAAGGCTTTGTAAATTGGTGTCCTAGTTGATGTTGATGTTACAGCAGCAACATTCTAAGAGCATAAATAAACTAATTAGACTGTAGAAAAGTGACATGAAAATGAATCAGTCATCCTGACAAAACAAACTAGAAAAATATCAAACCTTGAGTACATTAGCAGCGCAAGCCAACGGAAGAAATAGATGTGGCATTGCAGCAGTTGCCAGTTCCACCCCGGCACCCAACTCCATTAGAAGATCACCGGCAAACCGCAACTGCAACACAATAACTTTCAGACAGCAGATTGTGGGATAGCTCTGATTTGTATTATGAAATTGAGCAGAGCAAGCAGCAAGTATATGAGTACCTGTTTGAGATCATAATCAAATTTTTTTCCTTGGCGAGCAAAAAGCATCTTTCCGACACGACCAGCTCCATCCTACATATATATATATTATTATTGAGTTGAATATTAAAGGTATAAAAGACAATGAGAAATTCATTCATATGCAATGAGATTGATTCATTTGAGTCACACAGGAAGCAGAAGTTTGATGCAAGTTGTGAGCAAAGAATTACCTTGAGAATCCAGTTGATTGCAACAGCCCCTGGAGCAGCGGTATTTCTATTGACACCAACTGAACTCAAAAGTGTATGAGTGGTGAAAACGCCCATTGCTCCACCAAAAAAGTGCTGAAACAAAAAGCAATTATTATTATTATTATTATTATTAAAAACCATAGAGTAAAGTAGTAAGTAAATAATGAATGAATTGTTGGGAGTGAAAATTAAGAAGATGAGTTAGTTTACCTTGAGAGCCCTCCAAGTCATGTAGGGGACATAGGAAGGAGTGACACTGTCAGGGAAACCTTCGGGAACCACATAGGATCTAACGAACGACATCAATTCCTGCGTTTAGAAACAATCAAACAAACAGAAGAGAAGAAAATAGGAATGAATGTAATAAAACAAACAAGAATGAATGAACATACATACATCAATAGGGGGCTTAGGGGTTTGCAAGCTGAGAGAGCGAAATGAATTATTCTTGAATTTGCCTGATGAATCGGTCTCGGCGACGTACTTCCATCGACGGCCATCGAGTTCCTCGCAACAAATGAATTTCAAAGTGGATTGGAGAGGAGGAGAGGAGGAGGCGTGGTGGTATCGAGGAGGAGAGGTGTGGAGGCTAATTCGGCACTGATACGGAGAGTTTCGCGGATTAGAATATCTTGAGAGGAAGAAGGAGTCTGGTTCTTGACATTCAACGAAGAAGAAGAAGAAGAAGAAATCGACGGATTGGGAGCCATGAATGAATAATGAGTTGTTGAGATCAGATAATTTCTATTTATCATTTTTTTATCAATTGAACTACTCTACTACTATAGAGTCTTAGATGAATTAAGAGCATAGTTTTCATCGAAAATTAAAACGTGATGATGATGATGATGACGACGACGAATAGAATGAGGCAGGAAATATAGGAGGAATATGAAGATTACACACTCACTCACACCCAAGCCCAAACCCATACACAGCTGGCTTAGCTGTTCTCTCTCAGACACACAACACAAACACACTCCACGTACGATACGACGTCGCTTTGTTCAAAAATTCTCTTATTTCGCTTTCACTAACACACACGACTATTCTCTCTCTCTCTCTCTCTTGCCTCCACTATGAGTTATGACTATGGATATGGACGGTGTGTGTGTGTGACTGTGACCCCCCATCCATCCATTCATTCATCCCACCACCACCACCACCTCCTTTTCATTAATTATTCCCCTAAACCCACCCCCCTCTCTTCTTTTTACAAACCCCACCCCCTCTTCTACTTACCATTTTTTCTAACCATTTCTAAAAAATTCTTTTAACAAAAAAATTTATTTCTAAGTACGCGCCGAAGTTCGAACTTCGGTCATCTCACTTATTCATTTTAAGTATGGAATTTCTAACCATCATAATTGAGAAAAAAACTCAATCATATCATATTTTATTATAACATTGATATTTTCCTGTAAAAAAACATTAATACTTTCTAAAATATATTTGCAAATAGTATGAAATATTGTTTACGTGGAATATCCACCAAATATCTATATGATGAGCAAAGAGTATATGCAAGTAGTCAAAGTATTTTTTTCATGTTTGTTAAGGTTGTCCATCCCAAGTAAAATTCCCAGCCACAAGTGTGACAAATTTGTATATAGTATAACAAAATTAAAAAGAAGTTAAATTGCTAGTTTTTGCTCAACCACATTTGACTTCTTCAGTTCTTCTTATTTTAATTTCAATAGGAACGGTCACCCACATTTTGAACACTCCCAACAGTCCACCATCCCACATGGCCACATGTTACATGTACAACATGTCTTTTTTTTTTTTAAGCAATGAACAACATGCATTTTTTATGAAAATATGCTTATAGCATTTCATTAATTAGAATGTGTTCAATATAATATGGGGAATGTATAACATGTTGTCATCCCTCATCCCAGTATATACATAGCAATCATTTTTTTTTTTTACAAATATACTTCCTCTGGTAAATATGAGAAGAAATTTATTTTTTAGATATATTGAAAATTTAATGTATCTAGTCTATGATATAGACCAAATACATTAGATTCTCAATAAATCTAAAAAGTATATATTCTCTTATATTTAGGATCGAAGGGAGTACATTGCAATCTTATCCCTTGTTTCTTTTATTTTTGGATAAACGTCAATTTCATTTGTTTTATTTTGTATGTTTCTAAGAAGAAAAAGAATACTCCAAATTAGAGCTAATTTAGTGTGATTTCTTGAGATAGCAAATGCAGTCGTGTCCTTCTCAAATTCACTTTGTTTTATTGATTTTGAGTCCTTTACCTGTGTTTTTTGTGGCCTGATATCATAATAGAAAGTAGAACCACGATTGATAAGTCGTGAGGACGTCACAACCGGCTATGGAGACTCCGTTCGATAAGTCAAAGATTAGCGCCACTGTGAACCGATAAGCTAAAATCACGGTTCAGATAACCAAAAAACTTTTCTATAGCCGGTTGTGGGTGTAAGTTTCATTTTCTCACACGAACGACATTCAGGTTTGGGTTTGGGTGGCACCCGAATATATGGGTGTGTGTTTGGGTAGTATCAAACCCGCACCCATTGGCAACCATTGTCATTCCTACACTAAACCATATAAATTAATTTGATATATTTTTGTAACCAAATATAATCAATACGGGTTAAATCAGGGACGGAGCTATAAGGGGACCAGCAGAGGCCACGGTCCCCCTATTTTTTTACGATTTTTTTTATATTAATATGTTATTATATTATTGACGTAATTTCATTTGTTTTCCCTCTATTTTATTAAACTCGCCAAATTTGTCCCTCTTTTTATTTCAACTTTTTGGGCTCTATTTCAACTTTTTGGGCTCTTTTGAGACTAAAATTCACGATTTTTGACGCAAAAAGTCATAAATTTTACGGCACAATACATGAGTTTAGACCAAAATTACAACAAACGTGAAAATAGAGGAGCCAAAAAGTTCTACTTAATAAAATGACCCATAAAATACAGATTCACAAATATTAACTTTAGATTTATTTTATAAATTTTTGTGTATGTGTTATACTCGGTCGCCCCAAAGCTCAATTTCTGGCTCCATCCCTGAGTTAAATGCACAATTTTTCTTATCCTACTAGTCCCACACCCGTGCGATGCACAGGTGTTATGTTGTATTTTATATTATAATGTTAAAAAATTATTCGTATAAATTGTAACAATAACTATTATAAAATGAAAATAATAATAATAATAATAATAATAATAATAATAATAATAATAATAATAATATAAAAGTGATGTACTTATCACTTCCTCCAACCAATATATATACCTATATGTATAGATAATGAGTAGGGACCATCAAAATTGAATGAAATATGATAATGATAATGGTTATATATTTCAATCGCATAACCTAACTTTTTGCATAACATTCACTCTTCTCTACAATTATAATGTAATTAAGTCAATATTAATGTATACACTCTTCGTATTTTTTTGTGTGATTAAATTATAAACTCTTTGTTGTTTCTATGAAAACGGTTGACATTTAAATGAAATAAATGTTGAAAGAGAATCCAACTATGCTCATCTTCATTGTCACTAAGGAATGTTATAATAATGTAGAAAATTGTAACATCTTGTGACATCAATTTTTTGATAATTGGAGAGGTATAATTCAATAATAATGTTGAAAACTGTAACATCTCGTGACATCAATTTTTGGATAATTGGAGAAGCATAATTCTTTATTATTTATTATAAGATTGATATAATATAAAAACAAAAAAAATAGAGATGAGAATGATATAATATAAGGAAGTGATGTGGAAACAAGAAAAATAGAGATGAGAATGATATAATATAAGGAAGTGATGTGGCATTATTGTGTGATTTAATTGGATGTAAGTGGGTGATGTGGATTAGGGTTAAGATGAATAGTAGGAGAACTATCTAGGAATTATATATATAGATATATTTATTGTCTTATATCACGTGCCACTTTTTTTTTAGATACAAATCCCATATATATTTTTTTATCTACAAATCCAATTTTATGTGTGTAACCCAAATTCAAATTATCTCATTTTATTTGTCACTTCTCCCACTTTTATATCAAATGAATGTATTTGTTTGCAATAAGTCATTTCACATTGGTAACGATTTAACACTTTTATTGATTTTATTTTAGAGCGCAGTCATGTTGCCAAAAATGTTTTCATCGGATTTTCGTGATAGTGTAAATCGTTATGCTACACTAATTGATCCAAACGAAAATCAATTTTATGTTTTAGTTGAAAATATCAATGGCAATATATATTTAACACATGGATGGTTTGCGTTACATGATTTTTATAATATACAGTTTGATGTTTCGGTGATTTTGTCATCAATTTTATTATTCAAATGTCTATATAACTTTATTTATAGTTTTTCAAATGTTCTTTTTTTCACATGGTTCAAATACTAATTTCAAATTATAATTTTATATTTGTAGCTCCTTATGTGTTAAAGGTTATAATGTTATTCCTTTCACAAATATCGATTAAGAAATATCTTCTAATAATATGATTCTACGATTATTTGTTTACAAACTAAATAATGATCATACTTTCAATTTGTTGGTTATTTAATTATGACACTTTAATGTTTATTGAATTTTCTACTATAGTTTTACCTCACTGAAAAATTGTGAACAACACTACGTAAAATAATATATAGTGAGAGTCACTCTAAAATGAACATGTAGGAACAAATATAATTAAAATATTGTTACATGAAAAGTCTTTATAACATTTTTATTTATTACAATAATGTTTGGAACACTTAATTATTGCATTCTTTGGGTAACATTATTATTAATGTATGTATGGGAAAAAATTATAATAACACTATCCTAGTTATATATTGAAAATAATATTATTTTTCACATATTTAAGCCCGGACAGATTTTGAATTTAAGTGATTGTGTTAAATGTTTGTTTGTAAATTCCACATTTAGTAATTTGAATTTTATATATTATATACGATGTGATAAAAAACTTTTAAAGTCTAGTTTTCATACTAAAGACAAATTAGCCTATGATCCATTATAAAAAAAGACTAATTTATTCATGATATGAAAATGTCAAAAATTTAGATTTAGGTTCTATGGATTCAATTTTGCTGATGACTCAGTTCAATTTTGAACATTCCATGGATTCAATTTTGTATGTTTTTATTGTTGAGCAGCAAATTTTTTTATTAATAAATTTATCATAATATAAGTTTTTTTTTTTTACATAAGTTTGCATAATAGACACAGACAGACGCGAAACATGCCCTGTCTAAAAAACCTACCACGTATTCACCTTTAAAATATGAATTTTAATGACCGATCGTTAGTTGATTCAGTGGTGATTTACGTTGAATTTGGTAGGGAGAACCACAGTTCGATCACCGCAACTGTGATCGGAAGAACACTAGAACCAATTGATGATAGAATTGACCTCGAACCAGATTACAATGTGGTCGAAAGAAAACAAAAAAAAATGTGAATTTTAATGGATATGCTTAGACCATTTCAAATGGTATAGTACTTATTAGGTACCCATGGTACTTATTAGGTACCCCATTGGAGCACAACACAATTTAGTACAAAATAGGTAACACTTCTCAAATAAGCACTCTCTCTCACAGTACTTAATAGAATTTGTGGGACCCATTTATAAATATGGAGAGTTATTGATGAGATATGAAGTTATTTATGGGACCTGTTTATAATTTTTTAAGAGGTGCTGGGTTGAAGAGATTGAGTGCTTATTAGGTACTCCTATTATTAAAAACTTATAAATGAGTGATGTGTATATGCGAAACCCACTTAGGTACTCAAAATTGGATTTCTGTCTTGTGAATGCTCTTAGATGATTCTATTGATTTGATGCATATGTTATTTTTTATTAAAAAAGAAAGAGAAAAGGAGATAAATAGAAAAAGGTAATATAGCTTCTACCAAAAAAATGCAAAAAAAAGAAAAAGGTAATATAGCATTAGTAGTAGGGTTTATAAGTGGAATGAAACGAGAAGACTGAGAGAGTTTGTTTGGAGTAAAGGTGGAATAGGAAGAGCGAGTGAAGAAGACGACGCATTCGGTTTCGAAAGCATTCTCTCACTCACTCACTCACTGATTTATTCATTCATTCATTCCGCCGCATCGATTTCGACTTTCGACCTCCGCTGATCCACACTCGCCCTAGGGTTACGCTTCTATCTCTCTTTCTCCGATATATATTCCATTCTCCGATGTATAATTCAAATCAAATTAATCGATTATACCTTTGCTTTATGTTTATGATGATGATGCGTTGCTTATAAATCTCCAATTAAACTCATTTGTATGAACGATTATTTTCAATTCAACTGGTTTGTTTGTTTATTTATTTGTTTGTTGCTTCTCATATTCCATAACTAACTAACTAACAACATTCCACATTACTCATACAACAACAGTGCCGCTGCAAAAATGGCCAACTTAGCTTTGCCTGGTATACTTGAAAAGGTACTTTATGATTATTATGATTGTTTTTGTGTGTGCTATGAAATCCTATTATTATTATTATTGATGATTTATTTGTTTGTTTATGCCACAACATAACATATATTGATTCTCACACACAGATGACTGGGAAGGATAAAGACTACAGATATATGGCCACTTCTGATTTGCTTAATGAGTTGACCAAACCCACTTTTAGGGCCGATCCTGATCTCGAACTTAAATTGAAAAATATCATCATACAACAACTTGATGATGCTGCTGGTGATGTTTCTGGACTTGCTGTCAAATGGTACATACGTCTCTTTACCATTCAATGTTATTATGGACTTACTCTCCACATTACATATTAAGTCTTGTTTTAATTCTTTTTATTATAATAAATAAATTGCAGCCTTGCTCCATTAGTGAGGAAGATGAATGAGGCAAGGGTTGTCGAAATGAGCAGTCAACTGTGTGACAAAATACTAAATGGGAAGGATCAACATCGGGACACTGCTAGCATTGCTTTGAAGACAGTTGTTGCTGAAGTTTCTACCCAATCCCTTGCGCAATCTATTCTTTCTATTCTCTCGCCACAGCTGATAAAAGGAATTACGGGCAAAGTAAGTCCACTCCTTCAAATCTATGCATTTAGATTATTCAGTTTGTACCTTTTGGTCTCTCATCTGCAATCTGATATGTACCAATTCAAGAAAACAATAGTTTTTCCAAAAAAACTCTAATATCTGTCACTTTCATTTTACTTTTTTAGAGTTTTTTTTGGACATGGCAACAATGCCGCGATACCAATTTGTCTGTTTTCATTTATGAACTTGCTTAGTTTAGATTTCCGTGCGTGCTTAAGTGTTAATATAATTAGTCGCAAACTCTTCATTTGGTGTTTCTTAAAGTGACATTCAATAATGAACCTTCTTTTATTTGAATGCCCACAGGATATGAGCACTGAGATTAAATGTGAATGTCTGGATATTTTATGTGATGTCCTTCATAAATTTGGGAATCTGATGGCAGCTGATCATGAGCTATTGTTAAGTTCCCTGCTCTCGCAGTTGAATTCTAATCAAGCTACTGTGCGTAAGAAGACTGTTGCATGCCTTGGTAAGACAGTTTGAGTGCTGTCAATTATTTTCACTTCGTCTTCGTTAAATACCCTTTTGTAGCAAAATTTGGTTAGAGTTAAAATGTTCTCAGCTTTTATCATCAGCGATTTTTTTTTTGTTTTCTGATCTGAACCTGTTAATTTCTGGGCAGTCATGTAGTTTTTTGTCGTACCTAGCATCCGGGGCAACTTTGTGTTTTGACGAGTATTTGATTGATTCACATTATTTTCAACGAGTTTTACTCGATAAATTGATTAGCTCACATTTGAGTTTGATATGACGTGATTGTGTTCAAGTATTTTTACTCTGAAAGCAACTTTGTTGTAAAACTTGGTGTAGATTTTTTAACCTAACGCAGAAGTTACTTTTCATCACTTCTAATAAAACCAAGGTTTGATGGTAATATACATTTTGATTCAAAGCAACCAAACATCTGTAGTTTTATTAAAATTACATTTGAGAGGAAGCATAATAAATTTTGGCACTCTCCAAGTTGGTGTTTGGGTGAGTATTTGACAACCATGATTCTGAATAAACTTCATTTTGTATAATCGATTTGGCCAAACTTGAGTTTGAATTGAAGTAATTTATGTTTGATTGATTTTTACCTTAAAAATATTTTGGTGTAAAAACCTAGCATAAATGTTTTAACCTAATAGATGAAAGACATTTATCTAAACGAGGTTTGGAGTCGAAATTAATTTTGATCTCGATCACCAACGTGTATAGTTTTACTAAAATCAAGTTTGATATCAACCCTGAAGTTGCCACTCTTTTTTTGGTCTAAAATGTTGTCAATTAAAGCAAAAGTGCAAAACTTTATTTGTTTAATGTATTATTTTTCTTCTTGTCAGCATCTCTTTCTTCAAGTTTGTCAGATGATTTGTTGGCAAAGGCAACAGTTGAAGTTGTTACCAAGTTAAAGAATAAAGCTACCAAGTCTGATATGACCCGTACAAATATACAAATGATTGGTGCTATAAGGTTAGCAATTTATTTTACGTTATTTTCTCCCTCTAGCTTCAGTTTCTTTTTTATGTTGAAAACAGTGTTATCACTAGCAGATTTTGGAAATGGTGAAAAACCAATACGCACTATGTTCATATATGGCGGATAGCATTATATAGGCAAATAGTGGAAGTCACACCGTGGCTGAAATAAACTAGTGACATTTATTGAAGTTAAGCTAATACAAAATAAAAATAAGCTACATAATAAATATAAACTGTGTAAAATGGTAACATAACACCATGTGGTATGGCGTTGACTTTCACCACAACAACTATTTAACAACAATGACTGAAAAAGGAACATTTGGAGTAACAGATTTGAGCTAATTGGTGTTTCAGTCGAGCAGTTGGCTACCGATTTGGGCCCCATCTTGGCGACACAGTTCCTGTCCTAATCAACTATTGTACCACTGCTTCAGAAAATGATGAAGAGCTTCGTGAGTACAGTTTGCAGGTGCCGTATTTGTTTATTATCCATAACTTTGTACTGTTAAATGTTTGTATATTTATTATAAACTGTTAGTTATGTATTCAATAATGCTAAAATAATTTCTGTAGGCTCTAGAAAGCTTTCTTCTAAGGTGTCCAAGGGACATTTCTGTGTATTGTGATGAAATTCTTCATCTGGCACTAGCATATCTGAGTTATGACCCAAACTTTACTGACAACATGGAGGAGGATACTGATGATGAAGGTCATGAAGAGGAGGAGGATGAGTATGTGGCTATGTGGTTCACTTAATTACCTGTATGGTATTCATATTCACAAAATATTCTTCTTGTTAATAATGTCATATATGCAATATTATTTTCCAGCGAGAGTGCAAATGAATATACAGATGATGAAGATGCCAGCTGGAAAGTTCGCAGAGCAGCAGCTAAATGCTTAGCTGCATTGATCGTTTCTCGTCCCGAGTTGCTTTCAAAGCTGTATGATGAGGTAACTTTGCTTTCACTTATTGGTAATGTGTAAATAAACTATCCTTCTCTTTATTTTTCTGAGGTATTGCTGTTCTTCCATATTTATAATTTGATTAGAAGTTTTGATATCCATTTGTTCTTCCAATAAATTTCTTTTATCCCAAAGAAACTGTGTAATTGTTTGTGTATATGGCTGTTCACTCCCTGTTATAATCTTTAGTTACATGACTGCCTAACCTTCAATTTTCTGCCTTACAGGCTTGTCCAAAACTGATTGACAGATTTAAAGAGAGAGAAGAAAATGTCAAGGTAGGTTAAGTTTTTTAGTTTTTAGTTTTTTGTTTTTTGTTTTTATGATCCAAGATTGTGTCTGACATGGATATGTTGCAGATGGATGTATTTAATACGTTCATTGAGCTCTTGCGTCAAACTGGAAATGTCACAAAAGGGCAGACTGATGCAAATGAAACGAGGCAAGTGGCTTCTGTTTTTCCTTGTGTGAAACAGTGAAAGTACTTTGTATCCAATTTTGTTTTTTTTATTTGTTTTGATGCTCGAAACTTTATGCGATGGGTGCTTGTGCATACAATTTGTACACTTGGTTTATTTAAATCTTAAGATGCACTGTCAAATGATATTTTTTTATATCTATTGCATATAAATTAGTTATGTAGATGATATCAAAATATTCCCCATTTTATTATGATAAATTTTATATATTATTGATTACTAGATGAACATTCAGTTTTGCCATAATAATTCCATCATGATGTTTTCTAGAAGAACCGGTAGCTTCCTTGGGATCTGTAACCTATGTCATTTGTTATCTTAGAGCACTTCTGTTATGACTTCATTGCTGCTGTTACAGATATAGCACTACACAGATTTTACATCTGAACATTGTTCCTTAGGTTAAAGTTACAAGAAAATAACCATTTTTGCATATGATCTTAATAGTTAGCTACAGCTCCATTTATGTGCGAACATGCTTCCAAATTCTAACATATATAGGTTAATAAGCTTTGTCAAGAGCAATGCAATCATTCATTGGGTCTATCACTTCAACTTTTCTTTAGTTTACAACCTCATAACTCATACTGTGTGGCACAAATTGACTGTACCAACACTGACATGCAATGCAGTCCTAAATGGTTGTTGAAGCAAGAACTGTCAAAGATTGTCAAGTCTATCAATAGGCAGTTGCGTGAGAAATCCATCAAAACTAAGGTAGTTGAAATTTTAAGCATTAGACTTGGTTGATATCCATTAAACTTAAAGTCTCCAAATTTTTAAGCATAGTTATCCATGCAGGTTGGTGCCTTTTCTGTTTTGAAGGAACTCGTGGTTGTCTTGCCCAACTGTCTTGCAGACCACATTGGGTCACTCATTCCTGGAATTGAAAAGGCATTAAATGTAAGCAATATTGTCTTGAGTTAAAGTTTTCTTTACTCACGTGGTTTCTACTATTGCTCTATATTTTGTCATTATTTTTCTTTTCAGGACAAATCATCAACCTCAAATTTGAAGATTGAAGCCCTGATATTTACAAGATTGGTATTATCTTCGCATTCTCCTGATGTATTCCACCCTTATATAAAGGTAACAACACGAGGATTTGTTTAATTTACTCTTTGAATTGGTTTCACCACTTGTATTTTAGGGGCAATGGTGTGCAATATATACCGTCAATATACATAAGTTATTAAGAAATTATTTATTTGTTACAGTATTAACTTTTCTATTTTATGATCTATGATAAAAAAGACCTTTTTTTTTCATTAAATACTTTAAAAAATTATGATAGTAGTTTTTCGTTATGATTTTATGCATTGGTTGTTGTCCTGTTTCACATAATTTGGATTGGAAAGTTACAAAATTGATTATAGTAAAGCGCTTCTTTAAAATTGTTATTACCTGCTATTTTTTTCCGGAATGTATGGCTTGAGTTGTAACAGAAGACTTCCTAGGAGGTCACCCATACTAGTACTGCTTTTGCCCAAGCATGCATATCTGCGGTTTTAATTTTGTTGTCTATTGTTATTTAACTTTTTGTTTTTATATGAAATTATGGCATTCATTAAATATAAGTTACTGATTTCACCTAGTGGGATAAGGTTGATGGTGGCATTGGTTATGTTTTTATTATTCATAGTCCACTTCTTTTTCTATTTATGTCACTTAATTTCTATGGAATATAATTTGTAATTTCTAAAGCACTTTTTTTGTACTCAATAGTTCAAGCTTTTGGTTCAATTGTTTCTCTGACGTGTCATATCCTAGTTAACTGTGTTGCCACAAACAACTACCAATCTTTTGAGTTAAGCCTTATGTGTTGATTTGGTCGTTTAATAACTGTTAATATATACAGCAGGCAGTTGTAAGTAGTCTTTCTCTGCATTTTTAGTTAAGTTGTCTTCATGCGAGAGTTTGTCTTACGAAATCCAGCCCTCGGTTTCCACAGCAAAAGCCCTTACAGTTGTTCTTTGACACACTTTATTGGTTTATATTTGTTTGTTAAATTCTTCTGTGGAAGGAATGTTTGCCAATCCAATGTATGTGGAATATATATGGCTGCATTTCATAATTGTATTTGTTTCTGTTTTTAGGCTCTTTCTGCTCCTGTGCTATCAGCTGTTGGTGACCGATATTACAAGGTCACAGCAGAGGCCTTGAGGGTGTGTGGAGAACTTGTTAGTGTTGTGCGGCCTAGCATTCAGGTGTGTGTTAATTTTCTTTTCGCACTGTGAAATAATGTTAGATCTGTTTCTAACAATCTGATTGGTATTGTTGTGTAGGGGTCTGGTTTTGATTTCAGACCATATGTCCATCCCATATATAATGGCATTATGTCACGCTTAATAAACCAAGATCAGGATCAGGTTAGTATGATATTTTATAGAATGATTCTTTTTATGTTTTTATCATGCTTAACTTTTTCCTCTACAGGAGGTTAAGGAATGTGCTATCTCCTGCATGGGCCTCATCGTGTCAACATTTGGCGACCATCTAAATGCGGAGTTACCTGCATGCCTTCCTGTGCTTGTTGATAGGATGGGGAACGAGATAACCCGACTTACAGCTGTCAAGGTTGACCCATTAAACTTTGTAGTTTACAATCTTATGAACAGTTGTTATTTGTGACTTTGGAGGTAAAAAAATTGTAAATGATATAGTAATGAGAAAAGGCTATATGTTAATATTGGGAAAGTTGCTAGGTTTAAAAATTAGAGTTTATCTGAAATATTAGAACTAATCTGTGCACGACATCTTTTGTTGGTTGCAACTCCGTTATTGATGAGAGCTTCCTTAGCCTTGGATTGTATGTACCTAGGTTAGGGACAGAAATAATTGATACAAACTTTTCTTCTCAAAATCCAAACATGGTACGTTTGGATATTTTGAGATAGAATTAAACAGAAGATATGATGTTATTGAAGAGATTTTCCTTACCCTTGATAAGTATGTACCCAAATTAGGAAAAGAAAGGATGAATATTAGTTGTTCTTTATTTGTCTTATGCTCCTAGATGTTTAAGTGCGTATGCAATTATTTGAGAAGGCTATTGTGCTTTATTTGTCTTATGCTCCGAGATGTAACAGAAAACTATTTAGCTCGACTAGCAGTTGTCTTTACATTAGTGGTTCTTATGCAGGCATTCGCTGTTATTGCTACTTCTCCACTTCGGGTAGATCTATCATGTGTCCTGGAGCATGTAGTGGCAGAGTTGACTGCGTTCCTACGGAAAGTATGTACTCTTATCACAATAAACTGTTAATTATCTTGTAATGCATTTTATCGACATTTCTTGGTGTACTTGCATTTTCTTTTGAAGTTAAATTTTGTCATAAATTTCTGAGTTTCCCACCATAAAGGGGTGAAACATTGAGATTTACTTTTGTTGTTTGCAAACAGGCTAACCGTGCACTAAGGCAGGCCACCTTGGGAACCTTGAATTCACTCATAGTTGCTTATGGTGATAAGATTGGTTTATCTGCATATGAAGTTATTATTGTAGAACT
Organism: Trifolium pratense; assembly: GCF_020283565.1. Taxonomy (NCBI): domain Eukaryota; kingdom Viridiplantae; phylum Streptophyta; class Magnoliopsida; order Fabales; family Fabaceae; genus Trifolium; species Trifolium pratense. The sequence continues at coordinate 32,388,471 of NC_060060.1, read as the reverse complement.
GTCAGGACTAATTAGGTTTGTCTTAAGAATCTACCCCCTTTACATCTACACCGGCGATGTGGATTGATTGATCCAGACATATTTTTCTTATTTTTGTTGCTTGTGTTTTAGTGATTCTGACTTGCATATGACGGCTCTTGCCTTGGAACTATGCTGCACACTAATGGGTGACGAGAGATCAAGTCAAAGTGTTGCATTGGCTGTTAGAAACAAAGTTCTTCCCCAAGCTCTAAGATTAATTAGAAGCTCATTGCTTCAGGGGCAAGCACTTTTGGTAATTCTATGCTTATGACTTGAAAAGTGTTTATCAGTAGTAGATATCTCACAAACATGAATGCTCAGATGGTTTTTCATTTTTTTTGCTGAATGCGCAGGCTTTACAAAACTTTTTTGCCGCTTTAGTATATTCTGCAAACACTGGTTTTGATTCGCTGCTGGAGTCGCTGCTTGCATGTGCCAAGCCTTCTCCACAGTCAGGTGGCATTGCTAAACAAGCATTGCATTCAATTGCTCAATGTGTGGCTGTTCTATGCCTTGCTGCCGGTGATCAGAAGTGCACGTCTACTGTGAAAATGCTTACTGACATTCTCAAGGATGACAGCAGCCCCAACTCAGTAAGTTCTCTCTCTTTCTCTCCCCCCCCCTGTATTTCTGCTTTGTCGTGACCTTTTTTTTTCAAAAATAATCCACCAATGCCTTCACAGCCTCAGCAGCATGCTCCAATTCAATCTGATATTAAAGCATATAAATGTTGGAGTGCTATTAGTTTTATCCCATTATTCCTATGTCTTGCTTTCTGTATCTTCAGAGTATACTAAGATAGCTTATCTTTTGATTATATTGTTGAACTATGCAATCCTGATACTTTCTTTATCGGAACTAAAATTGAAATACATCATCACGACAGTTTGCCTTTCAGTTTATTTCTCGTTTGTAGTGTACTAATCATTATGATTTTTCTCTTTCGAAGGCTAAGCAGCACCTTGGGCTTCTATGTTTGGGCGAGATTGGTAGAAGGAAGGATCTAAGCATACATGCACATATAGAAAATGTTGTAATTGAGTCTTTCCAATCTCCTTTTGAAGAAATAAAGTCTGCAGCCTCGTACGCCCTTGGTAACATTGCCGTGGGTAATCTTCCCAAGTACTTGCCATTTATCTTGAATCAGATTGATAATCAGCAGAAGAAACAATATCTTCTGCTTCATTCTTTAAAAGAGGTATGTGGCCTTGAACAAGCTGTAACTGGTTGGTTATGATTTCTTTCCAATAATGAATATACTTATGATGTCTAAGTTTTTTTTTTTTATGTAAATATATTCTCTTGCCCTTATTTGCAGGTAATTGTGAGGCAGTCTGTAGATAAAGCAGAGTTCCAAGAGTCTAGTGTCGAGAAAATACTTAATTTGCTCTTTAACCACTGTGAAAGTGAGGAAGAGGGGGTGCGCAATGTCGTGGCTGAGTGTCTTGGAAAAATTGCGCTTATTGAACCTTTAAAACTTGTTCCCGCACTCAAGGTATCTTAATTTTAATTTGGTACAATGTACTAATGCTTGTGTCTTGTATAATTTATATTTGGTGGTTATGTTTGTGTATTCTAAATTTTTTATAGGTAAGAACAAGCAGTGCAGCTGCATTTACGCGAGCTACCGTTGTCATAGCTGTGAAGTACTCTATAGTTGAACGTCCAGAGAAGATAGATGAGATCATATACCCTGAAATATCATCATTTCTGATGCTTATCAAGGATAATGACAGGGTGAGTTTTTTTTTTTTTTTTTGATAAGCATGTTGGTCGTTATTATTACAATGTTATGTTAGTTTTTTCTCCTTTACCAAGACGCGAACCCTGGACCTCCTATTCCTTAACCCTTAGCTCAACTAGTTTAATTAACTTACTGAATGCTGATAAAGTAATGTAACCAAATTTTCTTTGGATGTGGCCTTTGTAAAGTAAGCCCTTTATAGAAAAAGTGGGGAGTTTACACCACTGCTTCAAAATGCATGCTACTTACATTTTCCCCTCCCTCTAGAAAAAATTAACCCCCAACAGTTCCCTATACAAATCCATGCATATATAATTAAAGAAGTTGTTTAAATACTAAACATTGATTTCCTAATCAATGGCTATAACTCCTTTGTTTTCTTTTTATCGTCTAGATGTGGCATATTTTTTGGTTTGAACTTTATTGTTGCTGATTTTTATGGTGTGCATGCAGCATGTTAGGCGAGCTGCTGTCTTGGCACTGAGCACATTTGCACACAATAAACCAAACCTCATCAAGGGGCTTCTTCCTGATCTGTTGCCTCTTCTTTATGATCAAACAATTGTTAAGGTAACCTGTATTATGGCATTCTGTTTTGTGGAATTCTGTTGATTATATGACATGACAATATAAATGTTACATTTTTTTCTCTTTGATTCTATGTACATTATTTAATGGCTTGATGCCTGATAGAAAATAAAAGGCATTGTATTACTGGAGGTGTTCTGATTTTTATTGTGAATTTCTGACAGCAAGAACTGATAAGGACGGTTGATCTTGGCCCTTTCAAGCATACTGTGGATGATGGGCTTGAATTGAGGAAGGCGGCTTTTGAATGTGTAGACACATTGCTGGATAGTTGTCTTGATCAACTGAACCCCTCATCATTTATTGTTCCGTATCTTAAATCTGGTTTGGATGGTGAGCCTCAGATATAATCTTTCTCCCATCCTGGCTAATTACATTTCTTGTTCATGATTTCCTTATTTAATGATACTTTTAATTTCGTGTTATGACTTTTAACATATTTTCTTTACATTTACTCTTCATCGATTGGTCCAAGTATAGGGAACTTTACCATGTTCAGGGATGGAACCAGAAAAAATTGTTAAGAGTGGCGAAAATTTGTAATTCTCCATAATAGCAATATGCTTTATGTTAACAATGCTAATATGTGGGCTTGCTTCATGAATTGCATTGATATATGTTAACAAACTAAAGCTATAAAGTAATTTTGAGAGGGGCGAGTATGAATGTGCATAGCAGCCCAGGTACATATTTTATATCTTTGGGGTGGCGGTAGCCCCTTTTTGCTATAACCTGATTCCGTCCCTGACCATGTTTGTTTGCTACTCTATTAAGCTTAGGAAACTCAGTACATATCAACCTTTCTTATACTAGTGTGCCTTACATACAACTGGAGCTCAATAGCTCCAGACTGCCATTTTGTTTCACTAAACTTGTAGAATATATGTTATTTATTATTATTGCTTCTGGACTGGTGTTGATGATCCTACTTATGTATGTGTGTATCTTGGTACTAATTTATTGATACTTTGTATTTTGTATTTCAGATCATTATGATGTTAAAATGCCTTGTCACCTGATTCTTTCAAAACTAGCTGACAAGTGTCCTTCTGCAGTCTTGGCAGGTTTATGTTGCCTATGCTAAAGTTTTAAGATCTTATTGTATATCATTTCTCGTTCTCTAACTTGAATTTTCACCTTTCAGTGTTGGATTCATTGGTGGATCCTCTCCAGAAGACTATCAACTTTAAGCCAAAGCAAGATGCAGTCAAGCAAGAGGTAGATCGAAATGAAGACATGATACGAAGTGCACTCCGAGCTATTGCTTCCTTGAACCGCATAAGGTTGGTATTTTGTGTTTTATGTGAGTCAAGCTATTTATTTTATACCAGTTCTCTGTTAATGCAAAATCATTATTGTTATTTGGTTATCAAAAAGTTTTTTTTCCTTGCATTTGTGTCTGTATCTGAAAGGTGTGTGTATCTTTTTTGAATTTGCATTATGCAGCGGAGGAGATTGCAGTGCCAAGTTTAAGAGTCTCATGAATGAAATATCAAAAACACAAGCTCTCTGGGATAAGTATTATTCTATCCGCAATGAATGATGCAAATCCATCGTTTTTTAATTTCTGTTCAGGACTGAGTGATATGGCATCACTTGCCCGGGAATGCACAAGTGATATGGTAATTTTGAAACCCATAGATACAAGGGGTCTGGAAAACTAGTTATATGTACCATACGAGAATTCGATTCAAGTGCAATGGTAATACTAGTAGTGATTTCTTGTATAGGATGAAAGATTTTACTTTTTTGTTGTATTTGTATATCTTCTAGCTACCATTAACAATTGCCTGCCCCTAACATCCTCGTAAAAAATAGAATGCCGAAGAAATTAATAGACATTGACGGAATCCTTAGAAAAGTATTGTCAAACTTTTCTTCTCGAAATGTTGGTACCCATATTTCTAGAATCCTAGGAAAAGTGTCAAACTTGTCATCTTCTCAAATTTTTGGTACCGATAAGAATTTCAGTTTAATACCCTTTCCCCCCCCTTTCCCTAGTCTGCTTCTAGTGGGAATATGTAAAGGACTGAATTGGCCAGTCTCCAAAGAAAGCCCTTCAGACAGTTTATGACATTAAATTTCCAGATTTCTTTACCAAGGCTTTGGCTTCTCGACAAGGTTACTCTAGAATTTTTCTGATGTCTTTCTTCCTTGACGAGGGGTTAGGCTTATTGTAAAGTGAATTTTCCATCCTTTTCCCAGTGTTAAATTATCAATATCTGGTCTTCTCCATCAGATTCGTATGTTTAGAATTTGTTTTGTTTCCTAATAAGGATTAAAACAATTCATAACCGGTGTCAACGTAATCAACACAACTACAACAGCGCATTTGGTTTCAGATTTGTTTTGGCAGCCAGTTGTCCTTCCACACTTTCACCTTTTACTTAGAACATCTAGCTCAATTGCATTTTTCCATTGTAAAGATTTCTCATGGCATAGCATGGTTGGAAACCCACTTTTGAATAATCTTGCAAGAAGAGACTCTTGGTTTAAGATAAGCCTACAACATTATACACCTTGAAATTTGCATTGTAAGGAAAACTGAAACGACGAAGTAATTAAATTCAAAGTAGTTAATTTTTTTTTTTTTTTTTTAAAATGAGTTCTCATGAAGACCGGATTGTTCTGAAGAACTTTTGATTATAATTATAATTGCTTAAATATAGAAGTTAAAAAATTGCTTAATTATAATTTTGATTTTTCTGTTATTAGCGAATGACAAAAAATTAAACATAAAAAAGGGGACCAATTTGGGATAAATCTACTAAACCATTAAAGTAAAACTTGATGTAAATGCAACAAATTTATTAATGAATTCAAGTCACAAACATATCATACTACCTCCGTCCCTTTCATGGGCATTAATTTTTTCTTTACCAACATACCCTTAATAAGTGTATATTTTTCTACAATATAAAATAAACACTTAGAAAAACAATAACACATTAATGTCATAATTCACTTTCTTAATCTCCGCAATTTCTCAATGGAATCTTATAATTAAGGACAAAGGTAATATTTATGTATTTACATTGAATTTTAAAGTGAGATAATTGCACTTAGGTTGAAGTTTTGTTTTAAAAGAAAATGCTAAAACAATACATACAAATTTTTCATTTTAATAATTCTTTTAAACTTCAAATTTTTATGTAAAATTAAGACATTAGTTGTGTGTGTTATAAATTTTTCATAATAGCTTTTCTAAAATCCATTTAAAAAAAAAGAAAAAGATAAAAAGAAATCTAAGTGTAGAAACTTCCAATATTTTAAAATAATAATAATTTATGATAGTAAACGATAAGAAATTAACTTCTAAATTTTTCAAAACAAAAATCATATTTTTTTTAAAAAAATCTTAAACAAACAAATCCCTAAATATAATATTAAGATATAAAGATTAAACAAACAAACCCTGCAAGTATTGCCATAAAAAGGGCCAAAACAATAATCTCGAATCAGTCTCAACGTCACTTGAGAACATGCAACGTTTTGTATGGCATCAAACAGCCTCTACAGTGATTGGTTTGAGCATGGTACAAACATACAATCGAAGTGCTTATTGGCTTCTTAACCTAATCATCATTTTCGATTGTACCATCCTTGAGATGAAAATGCTTCTCTCTTTTCTGGAACTCTGTCAAACCTTTACCACTTCCAGTCACACCAACCTTTCCTTGAGGATCATCGGGAGATTTAAAAATACTCTCGCGCTTCCTTCCCGAGAAGAAACCAATCTTGAAGCAAAACAACATTGAATACATCACAAAATAGAACAATCATAGGAAAACAATGTAAACATAAACTAAAATGGTACTTTTCTCCTGTGATAAATTCAAGCTGATTCTATTCTTTTACTAATAATTTTTTAACTCAAATATTTTAGTCTTCGATGACACATTCAATTCAAGATAGTGGAAGTAACAAAAAAAAAAAACTCAAGATAGTGGAATAAAACATAAATTATTTACTAATCGCTAGGATGGTTGAAATTGGAGTTCATAGTTCATTACCACTAATTGCTTCAACACACACAAATTCATACATTCTTGAAAGACAATTACAAGCTATGAAACTTCTTATCACTAAAAGAAATAAGAGAATAAATAGTAGAGATTGAGAAATGTACCTTCTTAGCTTTTCCTTTGGTTGTCTGGAACTGCTGCCAAGCATTTTGCCGTTTATTTTGTGTGACTTCAAGTTGTTCCATCCGCATCTTAGACTTAAACGCGTGTATTTTCTTACGTTTGGTAACTTTCTGTAATAATTGAGTTAGCAAAACATGTCAAATGATGGAAACATAGAAAACTAGCAGATAAATTTGGATTAAAAAAAAAAAATTCAGAACCGGACTGCCAAACAAAAACTTCACTAAAAGTAGCCAACAGAACAACAGATCAAACCATAGAAATCTAGTTATAGCAAAGACAGCAAATTAAAACACTTAATGAATATAAAAAATAAGTTTTCTATTATAGTAGTGAAAATTTCAGCAACAACTCACCACGTCCTCTGGGTCATCGGGCTCTATACGAAGCTTTGCGGGTAAACTTCGTGACTGAAAATCAACAGATGCAGCTTGTGCAATTTTCCGTTTGATAGCCTGCTTTGTAGCTTCGGCAACTCGCTCAGCTTCTACCAAAGCATCAACAGTACCTTCTTGAATTGGCCTTATATTAGCAGGATCTACCTGTAATAAGCAACCAACATCTGAATTTTACCTTGAAATATAAGAAGAAACTAGAAAAGCTATTGGAGTATTTTTCAATAGGGTTAAATATATGTTAACCCTAAAAAAGATTATTTTTTCAAAAAAAAAATAAAAATGCAGTCCTATAAAAAAATTTAGTCCCTACCTTTTATAAAATCAGGCGTTTTTACTTCCAAGAGACTAAAAAATGGTCAAAACATTTATAAGGACAAAACTTGAAAGATTTGTAATTTTTACAGGGACTACAAACATAAGTACCCCTTTTCGATAACAGAAAATAATGTTTTAGATTGTAATTTGATGAGTTACCGGCTCATAAATATTGCCTATATTCTGTTGATGCAATTTATGAGTGGGGATTGTAATTTGATGAGTTTCCAATTTAACAAGGTGCTATAAAACAATTCAACGCACACACATAGCACACATAGTACAGGATTGAAATTTCTTTACTTGGAGGCAAGCTTCCCTAGAATAAATTGATTTCTCTATTTATTTTCTCAATTATACAGAAAACTGGAAAACACTTCAATAAAAGTGATGGCATGGCTACTTGATTTAAAACCTGTTGCATGATTTGATACTTTATCAACTATGAATAGAAAATTTTGTCAAGAGTTTGTGTTTTTTGCAAACCAGCTAAATCATGCACTGATGGAGTATAATGCTGAAAAATGGAGATACAGCATAACAATATATGAAGCAATAACTTAGAAATTCCAAATATGGATTTCCCTTCTTAATATTGTCGTTGTTAAATTTAGATCTACCTAAGAAGAATAGAACTTCCATTAAAACTTAATCTTTCACCTATTTCTCTAAACATCAAAACAAGTACCATATAAATCATGCAATATTAAATAATTTGGAGGAAAAAACATGTAGATGCCATGTAATGTAAAGACTCCAAATGACTAGGATTGCTAATTAAATATGTATCAAGTAGTTTTGAAACTATACCTCTTCTTTATTGCCCCAACTGTCATAGCTAACATAATAACCATTTGGCGTGTAAGCCTCAACTGTTGCATCATACCTGGACATTCACAATACTACAAATTGAAGGTGAAGAAAACATAGGCAAATGAAATGGAAAATAAATAAATAAAAAAAACTGCTACAAAACAAGGGAAAAAAAAAGTGTAACATACCACTCCCCATCATCACTATAAACCGCCTGAACTCTGGTGCCAACAGGAAATTTGTCTTGATGATCAAATTGATTATGAAGCTCCTAAAGGATGAAATAAGAAAAAGAGTTACTAAAGATCAGTAGTCAACTAGAAATCGAAATAAGGACATAAAAATGGAATGATTTGAATGAAGTAACGTACCTGTTTATTGTCCTTGGGTGATTGAGCGGCAGGGGATATTTCATTTAGTTTGGCAGTTGAGAGGAGTTCTTCGGTCAAAGCAATGACCTATGTTGCAGAATTTTAGGGGATATTTGAATTGAGAAAAAGAAATAGTAGATATGATAAATATTGGAGATGATAAAGCAAAATAAAATAAAAAATGAATGTTGAAATTGTAATAACTTAGGTATCTGAATTGAGGTGTGAGGGAGAAAGCAATAGAGCATGGCAGACATGAGGACAGAGACCAGATGACCTGCACAGAAGCAAGATAGATAGAAGTAATGCGAATTTTGATTTTGTTGATGATGTTGTTGTTGTCGTTGTTGTTGTTATACATGATGATACGAGCGAGGACTTGTTCTAAAATTAATTAATTTATTTAAATGGTCCTAACTCCATAACCTCACTGACCTTTTTGAACTGAGGGCTAGTCTAGTCTGGTCTCATTGAGTTAAATCATTAGTATTATTATGATATGATGATGATGATAGTAAAGTAAAAAGAGATGCAATAGGCATAGCATAGCATACAATCATATCATATCTATCTATTGTTGGTGGTAAGTAAGTAAGATCGATCTGGTTTGTTTGTTTGTTTGTTGAGAATGAATCAATATCTATCTATCTATCTATCTATCTATCTATCTATCTATCTATCTATCTATCTATCTATCTATCTATCTATCTATCTATCATTGAATGAATGGAAAATAACAACACACACAGAGAGAAAGAGAAGCAACGAACCTCGCAGAGCTCCCTTTCCATGTCGACATACTCAGAATTAGAGGGTTCTTCAATTAATAGTTGTCTAACCTGAGAGAGAGAGAGAGATTCACACACAATTCAGAATTAATTAATAATTGAAATAATAAGAATGAGAAGAAGAAGAAGAAGATAAACCCTAATTAAATAAATAAGAAACCAAGAAACCTGGTGGAGTTGATCTTTGTAAATAGAGAGATTGGATGCCAATTCATCTATGTTTACTTCTTCATCACCGCCACCGCCTTGCATATCTACGATTTCCCAATTAACACACAACACAACACAGAAAGAAAGAAACGAACGAACGAATAACAGTAAGAATGAAAAAGAACACGACGCAATCTTTAACAATTTATTTATATATAACTACTTACTGTGTTGTACCTGTAATTCTTCGGGCCGGGCTAAAAAATCCCGATAAAAAACGGGCTACTAAAATTATAATTTTTTTTTATGTTTTCTCTTTAGTCCCTATAGTTCTTTTTCATCCTCTGAATTTTATATTTTTGCCCTTCAATAAAAATTTCGGTTTCTACGAACCGAAATTTTTTTCCTTGATAGTTAACCGAAATTTTCCTGTATTTGAACTAGAAAAAATTTCGGTTTCTGCGAACCGAAGTTTTTATCAAGGCCCAAACACAAAAAAAATCGGGATTGGCGGGCCGGCCCATTCGGGCTAGCCTATTTTGACAACTATACTATCAATAATGGTTTTTCAGTTGTTATTACGACAACCATTAATGGCGAGAACAATATATTCGTCCTCACATTTATGGCATTTGTTCGCGTTGGTGACTATATATACCTCTCTCATATAGAGGGATCAAATATTATCCATTCTTACTCTAAAACTTTCACTTCACCCAAATACTAACTTTAGTGTTAGAGTATCTACAAGTACAATCTCTTTCACATCCATCGTGAGGAGAAGTGTTGACTGACCAAAATCATTCTGATCATGTAAGATCAATAGTGTCGTATAAGTAGCATTTCAGGAAAACAATCTTCTCAACAAATGTAAAATGAGAATAACTACTTTGAAAAATATTCTGTTAGTGTCGGATCTCAAACGGAGTACCTCAAGATTGAATAGTGGAATCATCAACCAAGTAACTAACCCTCGGAATACAGGCACTATGAAAAATGTTTTTTCCCTATGACTACTGCAAATATTTTTCAATTTAATTCCTCGTATCACATACTACACAACTTACAATAATCCCGTATTTTAGCTATACTTATCTCAATTTGTCGTACCATCTAAATCCACCTCAAATTTGTCCGAGTATATGACAAATTTTGACCCGTGCTTTGCTTTATTACAAAAATTATCTTTTACGAAATGAGAAACTAAAATTGAGTTGAAAAAAAAATCGTTCAAAAATAGATGCCACTGTTTCCAGTTGAAGAATAAGATAGAGCACTGACATCACGACCTAAAGAAATATTCCTGTTATAGTACACAAATTTAATCATTATACACCAATAGTGCAAATAAACTTTATACAAACTTCCAATCATATTTTCCAATATTATTATTTATTTTGCTTCTTCAAAAAAATATTATTATTTATTTTTTTGGCACAAAAATTATTATTTTTATAGTGTCAACATATTTTAAAAAGTAATATTAAAATATAATAACTGTAATATGATTGGATATTAGTGTCAATTTTTTTTTAGAAGTTTAGTGTAATTTTGAGCTCAAAAAGCACAAGCACCTAAATTGAAAAACCAAATATTATCTGTAACCAAAAATTGAAACAAGATGTCATAGGTTTTCTTTCTATTCATTTCAAGATCGTACAGGTTTGACAGCAATTTACATGTAATACAGTAATGCTCAAAATTCCACCCTCTCAAACTATGTTTAAAAGTAAAAAATGTGATACTTTTCAAATCCAAGCCTATGAGCCACCAATGTCAGAATGCAAAAGTGTGACCAGTCGTAGCTGACTAACTAGTTGACCAGAAGATAGATATGCAGCATAACTGATAGTTGCCTCAAGAAACTAGACAAATTCGATAATCTAAGACAAGGTTCTTCGATTGAACGACTCCACCGTTATGTTGGCAGTAAAAGCAGGAATTGAATTCATTTTCCGAATGAATATCTCAACCTGGGAATGTACAAGTCACAAGTACGACTCAGTAAAAGAAACATGAATATCTAACTATGTAATAAGAATTACATGCATGATGGCAATTTTTATTTTCACACATCTGTTTGTTACGGGTAGGGGTTGAGAAATTAAAGGTCCATTACCAAAGTTTTTTATGTATAAAAGTCAATATCTCTAGAGATGATAAAATATATTGTGTATAACTGAACCTTTACACAAAAATTCATATTTGTGCCGGGGATCAGAAAAATAAGAGTTTAAGATCTCAAGTATGTAATGTATTATATACTACTATATTATATTGAATTGAAAAATATTGCAATATTATGGCTTCCTTACCTGACGAGATACCTCAGGCTGAGATGTGTAATTATTTACCTGTTATGAAAATAAAATGAAAACAGAAAAATTTCAGCAACTTTTCATGTCATATTTTTGAAAATCAGAAAACAATCCAACACAGTTCCTGATTTTTCTTTTCCGGATTATCTGCAAGCCTATATTCTCACCTCAAAAGATCACCATTTAATCTTGAAAATTAACCAAACTAAATTTTACCAGTGTATAATTGAACAAAGTAAAGTCATCATTCCCCTCTCATTTTAAATATTAAAGATAGGGTTAAATATGTTTTTAGTCTCTATAAAACTATGGATCTTTCGAGTTTAGTCCCTATAATTTTTTTGACCATTTTTAGTCCATACCTTGTATAAAAAAGGGTATTTTAGTCCCTACAAAATTCAACATATTTAATCCTGAAATTAATACAATCAAAATGCAACATCTTACCAAAATGTTGGTATTCCCTGATTCATATTCAAATTCAAGTTTTTCATCATCACTTTGTGCATAAATTGATTGCAATGTAAATCGTGTCACTGGGATTCCATTTGATCGCTGATGTTCATCCATCACAATCTGCCAAATATAGTTATTGACAACCAAATAAGCATTCCAAGTGTGAGCAGAAAGACAACTGTACAATCAACTGTCAGCTTTACCAGTTTGGAAAGAACTTAATTAGAAAATGCTCAACAGACAATTTCTCAGAGAGAGAAAGTGACAAACCCGATATACAAAACCATTGGTTATACATATCAAATTACACATAAAAGTTTGATGTGAATTTTATTTCCCTAACTTATGTCAGTAGAATTCCCAAACTCAATTATGACCTGTGTTATAGAAACAACCTTCCAACAGAAGCATGCTTCAATATCATTTGAAAAGGTAGTGATAAAAAATAAACCCAGCATCGAGGTTTCCCCATTCCCAATTACACCATTACCAGGATGCTACAATATTTCAAAGTAGAAGTGTATGGCCTTCCATAAATAAAATAAAACAACACCATTTGGTGTGAAACACTTCCAACTTGTACTGAAAGATAGCAATAAAATTTTTGCAGTAAGAAAAAATCAGCAATGCCAACCTTGTAACCAAAAATCTCACAGCATGCCCTCCGAAAAACTGAAATTCTGTCTGCAAACACAGTCTTGTATCTGTGTTAATGTTTCAGCATTTCTGTTATTAAAAAATCATCTTAATAACAATGAACACATAATGAATCAATGTAGCAACTTATATACTCACCTCTCTTCCCGCTTCTCTAGTGTTGCAATTTGTTCTTTAAGTTGCAATATCTTATCCGATATGTAGCTATCTACCAGCTTTCCAGTTTCTCCTAAACAGTTTCAGGTGGTCAGGAAACGTGTACTTTCATAACATTTTTATTCAGTAGTTAATAAGACAATACAGAAGTCTCTTGATCGCCCTCAAGACCTTAGCACATACATGCCTTCCATATTTGGAAAATATCCTATTATTAAACCACTGATGTCATGACAGAGGTCAGACTAATATTATTATAATAAACAAGAAAGCATCCTATTATTAAACCTCTCCTTTTTTAAATTATTTTTGCCTTTTGTTTTTAGCTTTGATCTGACTGTTTAAAGAGGAACCCTCTTGGCATACCTCCTGTATACTTGGATTAGTTTCCTTAGAAGGTTTAGCAAAGCTTTAATTTAAGCAATCCAAAGTCCAAACATGATCAGTAGATACTAAACAAAAGATTCACTCATAGATCTCGGCTCAATCCTTCAGATAGCATTTCTTATAAGTCACAGCCAGTCAAACTCATTTGGCGCTATTACAATTATAAAGTTGCTGATTTAAAACCAAGTTGGTTGTTCAAACTGATCTCTCAATGCATATTTATCGCTAAGCCAGAAATTTGATGTCATAAAGAAGCAAAATGTGAAATGGGGAACAAAAACAAAAGGCTTCCTATGACATTATATCGTGAACCTTTTTGTAGGAACCATTTTATAGCCTAAACACGGAAAACTCTCTTTGAGACCTTGACAGAGCATCTCCACAACTAACACAGATTTTTCTCAATTGTCAAAATAATTCTTGTTTATTTCCTCCAATCCAAGTCTTCCATTTTAAAAGGCTGTAGATAAGAAAGAGATGTACATTGATAAAAATAAAAACTACTAATGATAAGGATTTGGTAGAGAATTTTATCAAGAAAGAGACAACAATTTCAAAAAGATGAAATAATCTTAATCAGTGATTTAAAATTTACTGTTTTTGTTGTCTTGTTTCTCTTGGCACTACGTGCCAGAACACATTTTATGTAGTTTCAACTATAATCATATATACCAGCACCAACGGAATTCTAATCAAAGTCCAGTAGGCATACATTCTGCAAAAGGAAATGAGAACTATGCAGTATGCAGTAAAAAAAACTACATATTATAGAGCATCATTCTATTCCATTCAGTACTTATATTAATAGTTGAAACTTTCAAAAGCTTCAGAGTTCAGACTACTCTTTTGCCAACTACATATGCCTGTATTACGGACTCTTTTTGAATCATAACATTTAGACCCTAAAATCGACTGTAATTACAAGGTGTCTTACCTGATTGACTCTTCAATTCTTCAACGGCTTTTAATTTCTCTTTTGTTTTCTGCAGTTCATTTTGCAGAGCTTCTATGGTTTGTTTGGCTTCATTATCTACGGTAAGCGTATTCACCATCCGCAGAACTTTCGTATTAGCAGCAGAAAAATCGCCATGGCCCAACTGTAGAAGGAAAAACAACAGGTCAACAATCAAACTGAACTGAAAACCAAAAACTGGACAGCTTGGGTGAATGAACAGATAATACAGACATTCCAAAAGTTTACCCAGCACTGACCTTTGCCTCTAATAATGATATCTCTGAACGTAACCGGTCACTCTCCCTCTCCAATGACTTTATTCTTCTTGCTTCATTGTGCAACTTTTCATTGAGTATCTTTATTTCCTCATGTTGGCGATTATTAACCACTTTCAGCTCGTGTAAGGTACTTTCTAGTTCTTTAATACAATCATCTTTCTTCATAAGAGATGATTCAAGTTCCTGAATGGATCAACCAAAAAACAAGTAAGAAACATTTAGATGCCACATGATAAGTTATATGGTGACAAATAGAGGGGAATACAACCTGAATGGGATTAGTACTTGATTCATCTCCAGCTTCACTATTCTTCAAATTGGCAAGATTTCTTAATTTGTTTCTTTCTTCTGTAACAACTGCAAGCTGCAAGACAATAAACAAGTGATTGAAAGCACATAACTGAAATTAACAGCAAACAAATGAATATAGCTTTCAAGTCATAACTCCACACAATCACTATTATCGCAGTCATGCAGCAGCAATTTAATATCACAAATAAATTGGCCAAAATAGTTGGCAGCTGCTGCTGCCCCTATAACAACCAACTTCTTCAAAATACACTAGAACAGAAGAAGTATAACGACATGGGCACTTGCACGAAATAATATGAGATTTTGAGAAGTTAGAAAGAAGTTTAAATGAATTATTGAATATGGTTGTCTTGTACACTATTCAACCGGGAAACGACGTGCATGTTAGTATGTAGCATAAAATGCAAAGTGTCAAAAGTTCATAATCCTAAAGCTTCAGTACAGCAGAAAGGGGAAAAACTGACAACAATAAGTGGTGTCTTCAGGGTAAAACCATTTTTTAGATCTCTACAACAAGCCTATAATGATTAGGAAAATAGAGATTCTGATATCAAAATGCTTCATTTTCGTAAGCATGTTATGTTTACAAATCTCCAAAAGTGGTGTTTTCATCACTTGAGGTGGAAAATTGTTTACTGAATTGCTTAGGAATAACCTCAACAAAAATCAATTATATTATGAGGTTTAAAATCACTAAAATAGTATTATTAGAAAACTGTTGATAAAGAGTCTCACATTAAATGAGATAAGGCCTAAAAATGAGTATATAAGTGGGGGGTATCCCTGAATGAACGAGCCGGATTTAAAACTCAACCCAAATTTGAAGATAGTATCAGAGCCCCTACTTCTTTGGGAAGCTACAGATAATTGAACTCCATAAACATATAGCCAAATACTTATCCAATAATTCATACCAACATGTCTTTATGAGTATTGCTTCATCAGCCTCTAAATGGAAGTCCTAATCCTACACTAGTCTGGATATCCAGAATAGCAGATAATAAATCCAAGATTTCAAACATGACAATGAATTAATGCACGATATAAAGCATGTAAAGAACTAGTCAAGTGTTCAGTTATTATTAGTACCAAACCAACTCTCCTAATCAAACACTGACCATTAATTCAATCCGTTTAATCTCTGATTTTAATACTTCTGCTTTCTCTTTGGCCAACACAGCCTCAGTTTCGGCATTTTGTTTACCAGTCTCAGCAGCATCCAAAGCCACCTCCAGTTGTTTCAAGCGAGCAGTCCCTTCACCCTCCTTCTGTGTGCTATAAATTACCTCTCTGCATTTATAGAAGATATCAAAATTTAAAGACACGTGCTTACTGAGCATGTAAGCAGCATAGCTATCTCTATTTTTGCTGCACCCAAAAACACCCACAGAAAAGAAATTTCCATATGAAAAGATCCTAGTCATACACATATCCATTATCCAGTATACTGTGCATCATTCACATATTTACATAACCAGACATATAATAACAGAAATGGATGATATCATGCACATGAACAGATACAAAATGCAGAAGTTAGTTTCTCAATCGACGCATTTAAGTAGTGCCATTTCTAAAACTGTAAAAGGAAAAAGTAGTGTCACATCACATGAAACATTGGAGAGGAAAAAAACATAACTAGGAGACCAATAGGACATTATCACAAATATTCATGAACTCAAGGTGCTCATAACTAAAGAGACCACCCAGCAAAGAATATTCCAGAGTTGCTAGTCCACTCCAGACAGTGCCTTTGATAGCTTAAATCTATCAAAACAGCCAAGCAAACAGAATTTCAACTAGCTACTCACGTACTTCTGTAAAGCTGCAAATTTATCAGGCATGTCCTCAAAACATGAGATGCCAGGTATGTCTTTAATCATCGATCTCCACGATGATATTTGATCCTCTAACTTTTTCATATCTGACTGGACATCATATAATTTAGATAGCTCTGATTCTGCCCTTTCCCGGCGACTCTTTTCCTCCAGCAGTTTCTCCTTCAAAAGCTCAATGTTCTCATGATTTGATCTTAGTTTTCTTGCTTCCCTTACTTCAGATTCCTAAAATTTCAAAGTTAACTGGATAAATTACTCAGATTACCACAGGGGAACAAGTTTATGGTGAAAATGCATCTGGTAATTTCCAAGTGAACAAGAGATGGGAGAAATGAATTAATATGGTATTTATAATTCAAAGTTAAAAATAAGTCCATGGACCCCCACCCACCCAAAAAAATAAAATTAAAGTGAGTCTAATTCAATCCCACAAAATCGACTTGTAAGTTAAGGGTTGCTTTCCACATATAATTGCTATTCAAGCCATAACACTATGCAATATGATACTAACTCGGGTTTTAGGTTTGTAATAGATACAGCACTAGGAGAAATGTATTTCCGAATCTAAAAATTAACTTAACTTTTAGCCAAAATTCATAATCATAGAAAAATAGTTAGTAAAAACATCAGCCCTATTCATACCAAGCTCCTTCACAACAAGGCTATAGATTTCTAATAGATATAACATACAGGCCTATTTTGTTTCTAGGTCCACGGATGAATTTCTTATATCCCAAGCCTGTAATTTTAGAAAAATACCAAGTAAATAGACCATCCCAATTGATACCAAGGTCCTTTACAATAGTGCTTTGGTAAAATGTGTTCATTCTAAAATGTGAAGGAAAGCACAGTCATAACTTTTGGCACCAATCCATAAAAATCCCAAAAGATTTAAGAAAACAAAAAGTCACAATTCAGGAGCCAAGCCTGCCCAACCTCTTCTTATATTTCCAAACCATTAAATAAAAAAAGGGTGTGCTATCAAAAATAAAAATAATGATGTTATTCCTCTCTATTTATGATCATGTCATTTGAGTTACGGCTGAAATTGGTCTACACATAAAATCATCCATGCATGCAACCTCACACAAAAACAATCAAAATAGAAAGAGGCATTGAAACTCAAGATAAAATACGGAGCAAACTTACATAATGCTGAAGCTCCTGTTGCAATTGTTTAACCAGAACATTACTTCCAGTAGAAGAAACTTCTTGATATGAAAATGTTGCTAGTTTCTTTTCAACTTCAGTCTTTTGGTGCAAACACTGGAAATAGGAATCATGATGTAATTATGTAAAGAAAGCATAAGTTAATAAACCCACCAGAAAAAGGAATATGAAAGTGACATGAAGGAAGCACAAAAGAATCCACCAGGAAACTCTCCAGATGATCAGAAGCTTAACAGCAAATCAAATTTAACATTGTAGAGTAAGCATAGCTTTGTTAAAAGGTCATTTTTAATTCAAAGCCAATAAGTGAATAAGCAACTAATTAGATATGCAAACCTCATTGAATTGGTCCTTAAGATGGTCCAGTTGCTCTTTTAGAAGCTCTGCTTCTTTCTCTGCATTATTAGCTCTGCACTCCATTTGTTCAAGCTACAACAAGAAAATTATACAGCTTAAAGGGTGGTTGATAGATGTGAATGACCACTCGTCAGAACCCTGAACGTTAAATATGGCAACTTACATTTGCAGTTATTCTAGAAATAGAAAACTTTGAGTCCCTTTTGAGTTGTGAATGATCCTCCTGAAGTCTCTTTTTTTCCCTCTCTATGGTCCCTGAAAGGTGGGAGAGTTTCCCTTCTAAAGACGTTGCTTTCTCTTCGGCTGAAGCAGCACAAGACTCGGCTTTTATGCGAAGGTTTGTCTCATTTTGGAGCTTAACCTAAATTCTCATTTTGAATGAAAATTTGGGAAAACAGGGTTAGACTAAGATGTTATGATCACTGACACGCACCATATGAAGAATTCAATGAAGGCATACTAACATAAAAAAGCAGCGAGGTGAAGAACCCTAGAAAGATGGTTGAGTTAAAAATGAGCAGGAATGAATGATAAAAGAAATAGAACCTGGAGTTCACTGTTTAACTGTATATGTTTTCTCAAACGTTCTTGAGAATCGGTAACCTCTTTCAAAAGTTGATCCTGGAGTGCCTTTTCACGGCCTTTTGCAGCGGCGAGTTCCTGTTCAGTGTATAAGAATTGATCCACAAATTTCTTCCTCTCAGTGTCTGTCATAGTTGTTGACAGTAGTCAAAAGAGAGAAAGAAAGGTATATTCATTCATTCATTCATAAGAAGATAATAATAATAATAATAATAAGTGATGAAATGAAAAGTAATAGTAGTAATTTGAAAATGCAGCATATACGCACGTACCAACTTTTTGGAAATTATGATTGAGTGTCTCTAATTGAGATTGATAATCACGAACTTGATTTTCAGCTTTACTTAAGGCATCTAGAAAATCCGATTTGACCTGTGCGTGCGTGTGTGCAACAAAGAGAATTTAATTTAAGAATAAAGCACAGAGCATAACATTGGAAGGAAGGAGAAAGAGAGAATGAAACCAAACCATTTGGCGACACTGGTAAGTGCATAGCATGTGCTCGGAGACGGGGGGATCCACAGATGTCTCCGGCGGATCCTCGTAGATGACCAGCTGCCGGTTAACCTCCACGTCGGCGTCCGCTTCGGCATCGTCATCGGCGCGTGGCCTCTTCGGTGGCGGAGGAGTTCGAAGTATCATCGTTCGTTCTTTGCCCTGCGTATAGTTCAGTTGAGTTTGAGTCCCACGATACTACCGTAGTATTTGAAAATTGAAATGAAACCCCGGCCCTCACCCACACAAACAAGGAAACAAACAACACTGCTATCGCCAATATTCTATTTATGAATGTCATAAATATATATATATTCATTTAGCGGTCAGAGTTTGCATCGCTTGGTTTCGTGGTGTAGTTGGTTATCACGTCAGTCTAACACACTGAAGGTCTCCGGTTCGAACCCGGGCGAAGCCAACTTCTTTTATAAAAAATGTAACATAACTTTTTTTTACTTTTTTTTTTGTTGTTGTTAAGTTATCTTACTTAATTCTCCAAACGATCTTGATGAAAAAAACGTTAAGCCCTTAAAAACCCACCCACATTCTCCCATACATACATACGTGTGTTTAAACAACCCTAACGCCTAATTAATCTAATCCAAAGTCCACCACATACTATACTCTGATTGAAAAAAGAATGGGTGGTAGTGGGAGTGGGAGAGGAATCGGGATGGGAATAGGAGGTCGGAGTGGAGTCGGAGTCGGAAATCGAACTGTGTTGATAACTGGTGTTAGTAAAGGCATAGGAAGGGCTCTTGCGATTGAATTGGCGAATCGTGGTCACACCATTATAGGGTGTTCCCGTTCTCAGGATAAGCTCGATTCCCTTCAATCTCAACTTTCTTCTTCTTCTTCTTCTTCTAACAAGAATAATCATCTCTTCCTTAACGCCGACGTGAGGTGTAATAACAGCGTTGAAGAGATGTCACGCATTGTAATGGAGAAAAAGGGTTCTCCTCCTGATGTTATAGTGAACGGGGCAGGTACCATTAACAAGAACAACAAGATGTGGGAGGTTCCATCTCAAGAGTTTGATTTGGTAATAGATACAAACTTGAAAGGTACTGCCAACGTGTTAAGGCACTTCATCCCTCTAATGCTCTCCTCAAACTCAACCAAGAACCAGGAAGGAATAATAGTCAACATGTCTTCTGGTTGGGGTAGATCTGGTGCAGCACTTGTAGCACCTTACTGTGCATCCAAATGGGCTATTGAAGGACTCACTAAGTCTGTCGCCAAAGAGTTACCTCAAGGTATTGCAGTTGTCGCTCTCAATCCTGGTGTCATCAACACTGACATGCTTGCTTCTTGCTTTGGTGCTTCCGCATCTCTCTATCAATCACCCGAATCATGGTTACTTACTTAATTCTCCAATTCACATTTTCCTTTTCTTCAATTTATTATTATTATTATTAACTCATTATTATATTCATAACCCCAAAATCCATCTATTAGGGCTTTCAAGGCTGCCACCATGATACTCAATCTTACTCCAGCGGACAATGGCGCTTCTCTCTCTGTTTGAACTCATCATTCTATTAGGGATTATCATCTTGTTATGCCTTTATGGTTAAGTGTAGTGCATTTGGAGGAATAAGGAAGGACATTGATTGTGGGAAAAAGGAGACTTTTGAAGAGCCTAATCCTTTTGCTAATGAGGGTGAACAAGTTGCTTCTGTTGGTTATAGGTATAGGAGATGGAAGCTTGATAATGATATGTATCTTGTTGCTAGGTGTGAGGTTCATAGTGTTGTTGAGCTTAATAACCAGAGATCTTTCCTTACTTTGAATGCTTGGTCTTTTTTTTATTTTTAATTCACTTCATGCTTAGACCAAATATTTAAACAAACTTGTGTCGAAATATATTATACAAGTCCGAGGCAATTAATGGTACATACTAGTAGTAGTCTACAGTCCTGCACACACTTAATGGAGCTGTAGTATATCTAACTAACCAACAGTTGCATTTGAACCAAACGTCCAATGTATTAACCTCTATCTGATTCCTCACTAGGATCAAATACAGAATGAACTATATATCTCACTCTTTCTACCGTCTCCAATTTGGGCATAAAGGATGAAACAAGCCAACAACTATTCAACCGTACATAGCTTAACGTATCAAATGCCCATTCAACTGTACATTCATACCTAAAAAAATACAGCGTTTGCAAAATAAAAACCATTTACATATATTTACAAATTTCAATTAACCCTGCCAATATGCCTATATACTTTCTACAGGACACCTTCCTTGAAAGGACCAGAATCACGCAAGAGTTTCATAACGACCTTCACCTGTAGAGGCAAAAATGTCAAATTACCTCAATTGCCTTAGAATCGCATTAATATGGATGATAATAACATTGATAAAACCAAATGTCTGATTATGAAAATCATACGAAGAATGGGAACATGTTTTATTGAATGCCATAATGCATTATCGTGGTTACTTCAAATATTAAAAACATTTATACTCTGAAACCAAACAGGTACCATGTTTGCCTTTGAAAGTGAATGATCATTTATATTGTCTACAATCCTATAAAAGAACAAGTAAACTGGGACAAAACATAGCACACTAGAGACTTCTGCAGGCTCTGCATTTTCTGTGGAGGGTTATTTTGGTGAATGCAATTGAAAAGATAACTTTTGATCCAATGAGAAGTTAAAACTCTAAAAAAAACATGACAAGTTAAAATTACATCAAGATAAATCAGCCTAAAATCATAACTAGTATATAGTTCTAACTATATTTTAAGACTCCCACCTTTTACACAAACAAAACAACACATCATGGCACTCACTTTTCCTTTAACAAAACAACCCCCCAATTCTGTCTGCATAAATGGCAGAAATAAGCAAATGAAGGAAAGGACTAAAAAAATAATATACAGACCAGCCATATCTCAGACCATATTTGGCAAGGTCATTCACTACTCGGTTAGCTTCACAGAATATGTGAGATAGAGATAGCGAAATACCATCCCCAGTTTGACACAAGGATTGGATTAGAAGAACAAGGGAGTAGCAAGGATGGGTTGTCACACAAAACACTATCTCAGCTTGGCTTTAATGATTATGGATAATCCTGCTTTCTAGAATAAAACACCAACTAAATGTATTTTGCTGTAACATTTCACATAAATAGTAAATAACAAGTATTATATTGACAAAATGATTTACAAGTAAATCAGAACAAGAGTGAACTTAGAAAGATAAGGTAGAAATCATCGGTGCATCATACCTGAGAAGATTCACGAACTAAAAAATCTTCTATAACTTTCCTAAACTCTTCATCAATAAGGTAATGACAGCTATATGTTGTCACAGGAAGATATCCACGCTCAATCTTATGTTCACCCTGAGCTCCTGCTTCTACTGTTTTAAGATTGAGTTCAATTGCTGCTTCAATTGCCTGTGATGTCAAAACAAAACGTAAATATATTAAATGTTTCCCTGATTTTTTTTTCCCCTCAATATATGCAAAAGAGCAAAAAATTTGAGTTATTATCTTCTTTTTTTTTGTTCTTTTGATAGAAGAAAATTGTATCAACGAGACAAAGAAAAGGCACATGAATGGGTAAAATATTCTCTTAAATCTAATCAAATAAAAGAAAATATATATTTTCTTGTTGCCATCATAAACACTGTGAAACCAATTGCAAAATTGAAGTGAAAAAAGAGCTTGGGAGAGAACAAAGCTCGATAAATAAAAACGGGGAAACTTAGATAGCTATAAGCAAGTAAAGAAGAGGATATAGGAGAAAAAAACTTTCATCCAAACAATAGGTGGAGGAGGGGCCAAAAAGGTTGAAGAGAAGCCTTTGCACCCTCCCGACAACTCCCTAAAAATGGATTTCATTTCGACCAAACAGTAGGCGGAACTTGGAAGGGGGACCAAATTAGAGGCAAAAAAGTAACCACTTGCACAGTTGCACCCCGACCCCCTTAAAAACAGACATTATGGTAGTTTACTAGTGTTTGGATGACAAGTTAAAATAAGATAAAGCATAACATACGGGTTCTGTTTTGTAATTGATACATATTAAAAAGAGTTTTGCTATTTGTTTTGCACGAAATCAGTACGAAAGATTAGATTATATAGTAAATAGGCCTTTGACAGAAATCACAGGGTCATGGGTTATAGTAAAACTACCACTTTTAAAAAGGGAAACATGTTATTTTTTTGGTTTCATGCAAGTATCTCTTATTTCGTACTGAACAGTTTTTCCCTGTTAAAAATACAACAAAATGATAAGGTAAAAAATGTGGTATATTTTAGTTCCTCCTCTTAGTGGAACCGAAGACAATAGAACAAATATCTTCTTTGTTTTGCTCTGCTCATGTGCCAAACACTGTCTATAAGCTGACACCCACAGTGAAGCCAAAAGGAAAAATCTATTCTATAAATAATTTAGATGGGGTAAATATCTGATGAAAAACAATAGCATTATTCTCCAACCATAAAACTAAAACCTGGAAAAAATGAAAATATTTATCCAACAATATTGAGGGGAAAGATAACGAGCAGTGTGAACCTGGTAATAACATGCTTCAAAATGCAAAAATGGATAATAAGTTTGTGGCTGACAACCCCATAGGCGCCCAAACAAAGTATCTCCTCCGATGAGATTCAAGGCACCTGCAACTAGTTCATCCCCGTCTTCAGCAACAATAAGTAGTACCTGATCTCCCATTCTTGATCCCATCTCATGAAAAAACTCCCTTGTTAGGTGAGGAGTACCCCATCTGTCAATAGACCAGCAAACATACTAAATATATATACTAGCACTCCTCCCATGGCATCAAATAAATTTCTTATTACAATACGGTGGTTCAATTAGCATAACATACTTGTTATCAGTTGTGTTCCTGTAAAAGGTGTAGAAGGAATCCCAGTGCTTTGCCTTCCAATACAAAAACGTAACATGTAAGTAATTAGAAAGCAAATTAATTAAAAAAAAAAAAAAACAAATAGAATGCATCAAAACCTAAGGGCCTGTTTGGTGGTTTTATTTCACAGTTTCCTATGCAAATTTCTAAAAATAAGATACAAAGTGAAAACAATGTGGTATTTTTATAATTAAAAGTAAAAGCAAGAAATGCAAAAAAAAAATAAAAAAATTCACAAACCATACATGTCCTAAAGTTTTCGGAATAAAATAATTCATCGCAGACTTTTAAAGGACTAAGAACAGCTGTCAGACAGGTAAAAATCAGGAAGAACATTATATAGAGAGAATGCTCTGATTAATATACCTTCCAAACAATTTTAACTACATGATATGGAGACACTAGTAAAAGCAATATGATTAAACCATTTCAAGATAAAGATTGGTAATATCCTTAATGATTGTTTGGTGTTACTTGACAATATTGTTCACACTTCAGATGTTTAATGGTTTGATTAAGATTTTTTTTTTCTATCTACGTAGTTTGAGGTTTCTTCAGATGTTTGGACATATAACCTCTACTCAGCACATAAGCTGCAATCCACCCTTAGTTTGACTTTGACTACTAACTTATGATGATGAAAAATATGCTACCATGATATCAGAAAATTTTGTGATAGGAAAAAGTGCACTGTAATTCTGATATATCCTATCTAGTGTAAAATTTTATTCTCATAGGCAGTATAGAGTATAGACAAACAAAGAGCTACGAAAATTCATACAAATTTTCCATCCTACTATAAGACTGCTGGAAGATGTGATAAATTGGCCTTAGGTTCAACATAAGCTTACTAATATATCTAACAGACAAAAAAGCACAATTTATCTAGTTAAACATCAATTTGAGACAAAGCACGCAGGTAGATAGTATGCACATAATCTTATTAAGAATGGGCATGATGCAAAATACCTTTATTTCATAACCGCGGAGCCGTTTCATTACCAAGTTCTGAGCTGCAACCTGCAGATAAAGATATGACATGATTTATGTGGATAAAAGTATCAGGTAAACTAGATTGGTAGCACTGAAAATCCAGTATCAATATTTGCATATGGTGGTGGACACAGAGAAAAGAAAACATATTTGCAATAGAATGAAAGTAAACAAAAAGAGTATTGAGAAATAGAAAAAACTCAGTCTATGAGCAGCTGAAGAAAGGGATAGATGTGAATAATAAATGGTATTTTGAATGAATGAATAGCAACAAACAAACAACCTTTTTGCGCTCTTGACGTATCTTTTTTCTTTTATTATGCTTCATGTCCATCAAGAAATGATCAAAACTGCGATTGAATGAAAGGAGGTAAGTGACAGACATACATACAATGTTGTTTGTTATAATTAATTAATGAATGAATGAATGTAGGAATGAGTGAGTGAGTGACTACTGACTCTTTGTAGTTGCGGTTGGTCCAGTGATACTGCATTCCAATCCTGGGGAGGAAACCTTTTTGAGAGAATTTGTGCCACTCGTTTTGAGAGGGGAAAGTGACATGTAAAGATGAAAGCTGAGACTGTATGGTGAAGAGAAAGAGGAAATGATGAGATTGAAATAAATGTGGACAAGAAAGAAAGAAAGAGAGAATTAATTAAGGAATACAAGGAAACAACAATAATATACTATACCATGGCAGTGAGATCCTTCATTGCAGATATAATAAAGTCAAAAACATGATGTTTGAAAGATGTATTACGAATTAAGATCCTTGGACCAGTGACTGGGGTGAAGGGGACACATGATTGTAACTTTGGGTAATAAGCAGAAGATCCATAATTATAATAAGCATTTGCCCATGAATGATCAAAAACAAATTCACCATATGAATGGGTCTTAAGATACAGAGGTACAACACCCACAACGATATTTGACTCATCATCCTTAACAATCATGTGGTGTGGGGTCCATCCATTTTCCTTGACAGCAGAAGATGAAATCTCTAAAGATAATAGAAAAGCGTGAGAGAGGAATGGATTCAACTTGTCAGCTCCACCGGTAGCATCCACAGCACATGCATCCCATTCGCTAGATGGAATATCTGATATTGAAGATACAAAAGAAATACTTATCACTTTCTTCTTTGTCGACTCCGACTCTGACTCTGTCGTCGTCGTCGTCACACTGAAACTGAATTCTTGCTGGTGCGATGACCATGATGAAATGCTATTATTCCGTTTCTTCTCGTTATTAGCTCCCCAAAACAATGAACAAATTATTCTTCTTCTATTTCTATTTCTATTTCTATAATAATAATAACACGGAGAAGAAGAAGAATATGATGATTTGAATTTGCGAGCCTCAATAAACGGCAATGAGGAGCACTTCACTCCCACTGCTGCCATTCCGGATACTACTTTGCCTGCCCGCCACGTTGCATATTTATGTACAAACAAATCATTCCTCCTTGGATTAGATTAGATTAGATTGGATTGCCTTCTTCCTTCATTCATCAATTACCAATTATTATTATTTTTTTTTAATTTCTTTTCAACATTAACTACTTTTGCGCCTCCTAAAATTCCTAAGAGATCCTCATTTACATATGAAATTAACATTCCTATCGGATCTCTCATTTGTTGTGTGTGAATTTATAATGACTTTAACATGTCATGTATTTACCAAAAAAAATTATATAAAAAAAATGTCCCAAGGAGAGTAGTAAATAGAGCTAGTCCAATTATTAGAACGAAGAAGACAAATTGATTTTCTTTAGAAGCAATAAGAAGAGTGAGCTACAAGTTACCTTGTTGACAAAACCTTCTACTAGAGCACCGCTATGGTCTCTTAATTAGAAAGAGTACACATTTCATTTTTATTTATTTTTTGGTACAATAGAGGGGCAAAGCCCCAACAAATTTCATTTTTATTTAATAAAAAAAAAACACAAACAATAAAAATATGTAAGAGTACCAATTAAATACTCTACAAAGCAGTGCAAATACAGTCTAAGTCTACGCTTTTTGCTCAAAAAATACAAATACATGCATGAATACTTCCAAACAAGTTGGGATCCTAAAGTTCAATATTCAGACTATAACTATTAGGTCATCTCGATTTTATACATGATGTTCACGAGATATTCTCATATTCCTTATTCCCCCCTTAGTCCCTCAGATTTCCCCCTGATTCGCACAGCTCAATACATGCAAAATCATTTTTAGGATTCCGGCGGTCTCTCCATATCCCGAGGAGGCACAAGGCAGGCTTATACTTACATATTTCTCAATCAATGACATCAATCCAATTGTGAACTTCAACCATTAATACCACAGTTTTTTCTCTTATATTTAACCAGGAACAATCTAGTGCTTAAAAAAGGTCCAGGAAAAACATAAAGCACTCATGATAAATGTGCATTGATATAAAATGCTGATATGCTAATGCTGATAATCACATTGGATACAAAACAATTACATCTGTAAGAGGGGGAAAAAAATCAGGGAGACACTATCATCTCCCCCAACAATGCCCCCCACATACACAGTAAGGGAATAAAATTGGATACATACTGTGTATGACCTTCAGATAACTGCGCTAACAATACTTATCTACAAACCTATAACATTCCGAGTAAATCACTTCAAAAAGGATGTGGAAGTCTTGTTATATGCAGAAAAAACTGAAAGTGTCCATCTGAGGAGAATGCATAGTTGTGGTTAAAATCATATGTAGCTTTATCTAATATCTTGAACTAGATTGTGGAGGAGCAGGAGGCAACCGATTTGGTGTCCGGCGACTGCTAGAATTTGATCCTGAGCTCAGATCGCCATTTTGGGATGGATCACTGTAACGTCTACTGTGACCACCAGAACCATACCTGGATAGTGAGTCACTTGGACCATTGCCAGCAGCATCAAATGCAGACCTCCAATCATCACCCGATGTTGGTCCAGAGCTGCGTGGGCTGCTTTCTGTATTAATTTGTTTGTCAAAATCATATAAAAAATAATATATAATAAATAACAGTCTATAGACTAGACTGATGCATATGCAGATTCTGTGCAACAAACATAACAAGTTTGCAATCAAGTACTAAATATTTTCAACCACTTTTATGTTCCTGACTATGAAAATGAAATTTATAAACCATCATCACCGTCATCATATTCTTTCTTCCCAAATAAATAACATGCCAGCTAAGCTTTCATGTATAAACTGTATGTTAGAAATTCCAAGAATGCACCTCAAGCAAATTTGTAGATAGTACCTGCTGCACTCCCTCTATCAGACCAATTGGACGCGGCAGCCGCTCTGTTGTCATGGACACTTAGCTGCCTAGTAAGTTTTGAAAGAAGGGAAGATTGTTTCTGAGCACGCTCCCTTCTACGCTTGACATTTTGATCCTCCTGGAGCAGTTCCTCAATTTTTGCTGAGCTTACAGCGCTGCCAAACACAGCATGAAAAAGAAAAAATTGCACAATTAAATGTTTCATTCCTATAAAATGAATATCTCAGAGATTAAGTATTACCATTTTATGGAAAAAAAAACATTATTAGACAGAAAAGGGGGAAGTACAGCTAGGGAAGGGATAAGGTCACAAACAAGAAATCCTATTTAACAGAAATATATCGATAAAAATAAATTACAAAAAAAAAAACTTTTTTTAAGGAATACCGCAAATCTAGAGTCTGATGACTACATAACAAAAATGTCAACTCAATTATGATAACCATGATCAAAAACATCGTACAAGGACGCCAAGTTTATAATCTACTGCCCAGAACAAGTTTAGGGTTCACAAGAAGCATCCTTAAAGATGGAAGCATATCGCTCCGACCAAATAAACTGAGCAACTACATAAACTACTCACTTAGCCTTGTTACATCTAACCGGAGTCTTTTACTACTCTCTTTCTACTGAACAAAAAAAATGCAAAAGGACAATAATGTTTGAGTTAAAGGAGGGAAGCTGAGAAGGATGCCAGTCTACCAAATAATATTCATTAAGAAAAAATGCACTTGAAAGTCATCAGACAGTCAGGCAAGAAGAGACAGCACTAACCTGATGGAACTGTATAACTGGTTAAGCATGTCTTCTTTAGCTTTCTCTACTTGGCAAAGAACAACTGCCTGCTCACCCAAAACTAACTGATCTCACGAACAACACCAAATCTGAACAGAAGAATTATGGAAGTCAATAAAATTAACTCACTTTTGGAACATTGGCAGCAAGGCTGTTGAGAACAGCTTCAACATAACCACGCACTTCCTGAGACATCCATCTCAGCTCTTCCTCTGGATCAGCAGGTTTTCTAGCCATAGTATCCTAAAAAGATTTAGCAGCATGAATAAATTGTTATGAAAATTGGTTCATGATTGTAACTTTTGAAAAAACCAAAAGCAATAGGTAAAGGATTCTATTCATGTTCCAAGACATCATAATTCATTTCAAAATATCTTCACCATAAGGAGAAAGTAAAGTGAAAGGGTATTCAATAAATGAATCTCAAACAAACAAATAGATATGTATGAATCATTGATAAGGGAAGAAAACAAAATTCACGTGTATAATTGGCCACTGTTAAATGAATCACATAAAAGAGAACAAACATGTAAAATCATTACTTACAAGGGAACCATCAGAAAGACTTTGTCGCATTGGAAAGCTAGGTTCACCAATTGCTTGACCCCCTTTAGCCTGGGCAACATTTCTCAGCTTGTTGATCCACTCAACCTTATCTGCCATGCTCTCCGCCTTCAACAAAACTGTACTTTGAGCTGCAAAATGCATGTTTCAACATTGATACATGCTAAGCATGGTTCATATATGGTAATGGATTTGAGAGATACGGAAGAATAAGCACAAATTAGAACACGGGTAACTACCTTTCATAACAGTCTTATAAGGGACCTTGCTTGTTATCTTGAAAACGAGGTTAGATGCTTTTCCAGAATCGGGTCCATTGGACTTTTTATCCTTGGAACTCTTTGCAGCGGCTTCATCCTCATCAGAAATCTCATCAATATTGCATTCCTGATTAGACAATAGTGATTAATCCAATCAACAAATCTTAGGGAAACAATACAATAAATTTATACCATAGTACCATAGATATAAAAGCTAAAAAGTAGAATACACAAAATTAAAGACAATTTAATAACTAATAATCAAAGCTCATTGTTACCAATATTCAATCCCAATATAAAGCAAATAGGTTTTAGTTTTAGAGTGAAAGTGAAACAACCAAAAAGTCTAAAAAAACATAGGGAACAGCTATAAGTTGAAGGAGCATCACAGTAGCGGTAGCTACAACCGATATTTGACCGTACAGCAACTACTAAAAAATGCAGCGTAGCACCTAGAGGCCACCATGCCATGCAATGCCGCTATAGCAGCTGCTATTGACAACAGAGATTCTTAATTCTCTCAAAAACAGGATATTACAGTTCATAAGCATTCTAACAAAAAAATAAGAAATTCATACCTCCAATGTAATTACTCCTCGAAAATGTCTCTCTTCTTGTTTTTTGGTATATCCAAGCTGGCAAAAAATAAAGCAGTTAAACCATCAAAATTCAGAAAGCATTATTCATGGCCACCCATCAAATCAGTCCATATGATATAGGGTGCCTAGAAAGAGTTATTCACTGCCTATTTTTATGGTGTGGGTAACTATTTTTCACGAACCTTGCCTTAACCCATGCAAAAAAGTTATTAAAATATCTGCACATAAAAAACTATGGGAAAATAAATTCAAGATCCATGTCCTTGGAGATCTTTCGTTTATAAAAAAATTAACTTAAAATGGTTAAAGACCC
Organism: Trifolium pratense; assembly: GCF_020283565.1. NCBI lineage: Eukaryota > Viridiplantae > Streptophyta > Magnoliopsida > Fabales > Fabaceae > Trifolium > Trifolium pratense. The sequence goes on along the minus strand of NC_060060.1, from coordinate 32,357,458 downwards.
TATTATTTGATATAATAAACTAATCACAATCTTCCATCTAAAAGCTTAAGCTTTAGTAACATGGGAGTAAAGCCCCTATGAGCAATTGGTTAAGAGTTTAATCCTTGTCACCCTGGTTCTCATTAATTAAAAAGTTCAATTTATATTTATCAGTTATTATTTTTCTTTATTAATCTTGATAAATTTCCTTAGTTAAATCATTTCCTAATATCCCATTTACTGAAAAATAATCTGCTGTATATAAATATCTATAGTCATTCTCTAAACAATATACAATAGTCCAATATCAATCTCAATCCCAATTCAAGTAAATAACAGAGCTCTAAAGTCACATCCCATGGGCAGGACAAAATCCCAAATGTCCCAAAACAGAAACCCTGTCCATGCAGTTGTCCTGTCATCAAGCTGTGTGCCAGCACTAAACCTGGACATTGTCGACCTAGCCCCGACCAGAACGCCTTACCATTGAACTACTTACACGCGCAAAAACAGAATCAAAACTCATTGAGCTTCAGGTTCACTCTTCCAGGCCTCCAATCGTCACATCACTTGCCATTGATATTCAATATGTCATTTCCTAATTTCAAATTTTTTGAGAGATTCTCTCTTGTATATGTATATAAATATAAATATGTACAGTATCATTGACTATTCATTATAAAATAATTTAATATCAATCTCAGTCCCAATTTCAGGTGGGCATATCAGAGATATAATACCAATAAAAGTTTTCACCAACTCAGCTTTTACGAGAGTTTGTTCTTTACAAACCTTAAAAGTGATGGAGAGCCGAAGAAAGAAATTACGCTAAGAATCCATAAAAAGCCATCTACCATCCATACCCCAACCGAATTCACAAAATATCATCTTCAGTTTCAACAGAGTTCTTATACCATAAAACACTTTTGTGCAGTTACAAGGCTTCTATGTTGGGTGGTTAAGTGCCTGAACTGGACTGTCCTGAATTATGTCAATCCACAATAAAAAACCTAATATGATAATTTACTAACCTTGCCACTCTTTTCATTTAGAACAAACCACCGCTTACTCCAACCACTACCTTTGCCGCTTTTTTTAAACAGATATCCTGCATTTAGAGATTAAAGAAATTAAATCAAAATACTAAGCTTGATACTAAAAAAAATGACTCCATACTTAAAATGGATATGAGAAAGAAAAAAAAAACAAAAGGCAGGTCCAGAAAGAAAGGGAAGGTGTAGAAACAGTCATGATCCTCAGATCAAACGAATATCCTACTGCAATGATAATGGAAATTAAATTAAGAGCTTAATATATATTGATATCCATCGATAACAGCTAGGTGGAGATACATGGATCAAACAGAGAGAGAGAGAGAGAGAGAGAATGATTTTGGGTATCTGAACAAAATTGTATTGATTGATTTTGCTAGTGTACAGATTTGATGAGAGTGGGGTCAGGGGTATTTCTGGCAAACTAAAAATTTGGAGGAATTAGACATTGAATTCTAACCAAGCTTAACTGCCTTAACAGAAAGTCAGTTAAGCTTTCCATTTTACATAATAGACTGTATTCTGTCAAGACATTATTGGAAATTACAGCAAGGGAATCCTATTTTTGTTTTATATTTGTTTAGAAACAGAAGATTATGCATCATCAAATTAGTGACTGGACTATTAGCCATTACTGAGATGTGCTAAACGTATTAGCAAATATTCAATGATTGCAAGAGGTATCAAGCAAATGAAGGTAACTGTTATCAAAAAGGCGAATACTGAAGCTCCAGATCTAGATAAGAAAATTGATATTAATAAAATACTATGAAAAGTAAGCCACATACTTAATAATGGGACACAACAGACTGAATGGGGATACCATACCACAATGAAGTTAGACCTAGAAAACAAATTTTAGGATGAATGCTAAAAACCTGCTGTAATCTCCCCATCGGGACCCGCAACCTTCAAGCCAGATACCTCTGGTGTATCCTTGTCTTGCTGACTGGATTTCTCTTTCATTGATTTTAAGTTGCCTCCACTCTGTTGACCTGTTTGGGGACTAGTTGCCTATAAAAGGAAACAGAACAAGCATCTCGTACATAAAAAGCCAAAATTTAAACACGTATTTGTGTTACAAACTCAAGCCAACAATTTTCAATGTAAATTATCCCACACCCTGTTTAGAATTGACTGTTCTGCATCAACTGCCTTTTTGGATGACCGGTTCTTTAGCTCATCTTCTCGGCGTTGCCTTTCCATTCTAATGAAATTAGTTGACAGTGTTAAAGTATATTAAATTAATATATAGACAGCTGCACTTAAACAGTTAAGATTTTAGTGAGTTTGAAATAATAGTCAACAAATTCATTCAAGATTTTGATAATAGTAAAGGATTTTAAGCCATTAACTATTCTATGTATTCACTACTTCCCTTCGCTTTATAACAACCGACCAACATGGTTTGGTTTCCTATTAACAGAGAATGTGACGAATACCAAAGTGCCCATTCAACACAGCAATTGCTTTATACAAAAACCCAATGTCAATTTGATAGCAACTCAAATAAAAGAAACACAATGTTCATGAATGAATGATTAAGAATAGGAGAGAGATCTCTCCTCCAAAGGTTTCCCCCTCATAAAGGATTTCTCCTTTTATGCACAACAACCAAATTCGCAAAATGAATCCATTTACTAATTTTTCCTATTTATTTAATTAAGCTTCCTCTAACTATTTAAATCTCCTAAATAGTTATCCCCAACAATGCATATTATTATGTTCAAGAAAAAAAAATATTCATCCCGCTGCTAAAGAGAAATGCTAGCTGGAAAGTTTGAGGACTTATCGGTTCCAAAAAATAATTTCTTTTTTTAGTCAAAAAAATAAAAAATTCTTTTTTTCATTTTCTGTTTTCAACTTTAACTACAAATCTGTCACATCATTTCCTGTTTCAGGTATATTTGTAAAACTAGACAATAATTTGTACAAATTACAAAACAAAAAAGTTTTCACTATTTCCGTTACAAATTTTTACAAACAGGAAACAAAGTGAAATTAAGGTGGCAGTTTTGTAATTAAAAGTGAAAAACACGGGTGGTTTAGGAAATAAATCACATAGGTACAACAATCTGGAGGCTGGGAAGTTGAGCATATTTGGTTTAAGACATTATTTTTCATGTTCTGTCCACTTGATTTGCAAAGTTGCTCCTGTTTTCACCTCATTTCATATTTTCTAATATTTGCACACGGTTTATTTGTTTTGACCGTTCCTCTACGAATATTTGAAAAAAGGAAACATAATAAAAATAGGTTGTAACCTTGAAATTAAAAGTAAGTGCAGAAAACGTTTTCTAAAACCAAACATGCCAACTAAACAAGATTTATCATGATAATTGATAAGACCTTCAATCTTATTTTCGCCGCCTTTCTTATGATACGCAGATTTAAACAACTTTAACTAACCAAGGAGACAGCTAATAATAGATGCATATACTCAGGAAGATTTCAATCAAGTAAGCTCACAGAACGAACCTACTACAGAAACTCAATATTCAGAGTCCCATACATTTACTTATTTGTTATCATTAAAATATCTAATCATAAGCATCCTAGTGGTTCTAGAAGTCATATACCGATATGAAATCAATGGTAGTGATTCTAATGAGTTTCAAATTCAATTTCAGAGTCACACATATGACTCCCATAAATGACATTACGATTCCAAAATTCATACATAAAGATGCAACAAGAGTCATGTGTTAAGCATACCGCCTCTGCACTAGACGAATAAAATGTTGGGGTGGAACAAATGCACGCTCCATATCAACTAGTGCAACCACCATTTTCTTGGATTCATTTTTAAATGACTCCAAGGCAGAACTTGCAATTGCCACAATCTGAAAATGTAACAAATGAGCTAAATAATTTCTAAAAACAGGCCAAGTTAAATATAAATTACGGCGACCATACCTCTCTCTTGAAAGGAGGATATCTTCCAAGACCAGGTGTAGCATTTGCAGCAGCTGAAACTAGATCCACAAGCACACGGTGTACCTAATTTGGTAGTTGTCAAAACAATTTCTTATAAAGAAATAACACTACTTATCAGTATCCAAATTATATTTTGTGCTATCCATTTGTGGCTCAGAGACCTTAGTATGAAACAAAAAAAAAAAAACACATTTAGAATCATACCTCATCGACACACAGGCGTGATGGCTCCTTTGCCAGTTCAAGAACGCCTTTTATTAAGGACCTCAGACCTTTCTCTGGAGAGATAAGATAAGGTTGATATCCATCTGCTTCTAAGACAATCTGACATAAGCCAAAACAGAAATATAAGAAACAAGCATCTCAACAGAATGTGATGAATTAAATTCCACCTAACCAATATGACAACTTTAATGAAGAAAATTTACCCTCTTGACATTGTTTATGTCAAAGTGTCTGTCAATAGGAAGTTGCTTGATCCTGTTAGGAAAATTCCCTTCAAAACTGGCAACCACTTTCCAACCATTACCCTGCAAGGAAATGAAGAAATAAAATAGATCTACAAAATTAGATCTACAGGGGAAAAGATTACAGAAACAAATGGCAGGCCTGGTATCAGCTTAAACAGTTCAAACATTTGAATCATTTTCGGAGCCAGTTTGATAAGTTTCTGACACATATCTATGCTGTTCCATTGTGGTTTATCTATAGAATTCCATATTCAGCACTTTCAACGAATGTTAGGTGCATCACAGGTCACTGGAACAGTTCGTGTTGATTAGCAATGCTTTTGTGGTTTTGGTAGAAATAAAAAAGCTAAATTTATGAAACCTATGCTACAGTTTGGTGTATTTAGCTGGAGCAGAGCTCTTGTAATTTTAAGGAATCCTTGCACACCACTTGATTAGGGATAAGATTAAGATTCAAGTGTTTGTTTTCTGTTATATTATTTTGCTTTGGAGGATTCTGCATCCTTTAACTCTTCATCCTTCTTATGCTTGAAAAGTCTTGCTTTTATCTATAATCTATAATTAAATAATAAAACGGACCAACTCACGGCATAGATTACACTGTGCCAAAATATATGCACCTTTGCCGCTGACCATGTAAAAATAAATGATAAAATCTACTGACCTCGCCTCCAGTGAGATGTTGAAGAAACTTTTCCTCAAATTCACGACATAACTCCAGGCCTAGAGCTCTTGTACCTTCAGAAGTACTAACCATTTGTTCACCGAGCTTCACTAATTCTTCTTGAACAATTTGAGACTTTCCCTGAAGGCTGCAGCATTTTAAATGAAGGATTATTATGGTTTGTAAGATCGTTTAAACACCCTCACACAAAAAACCTGGCTAATATCTTTTTTATAGCAAACATTATGTGTGAATATCGAAGACAGAGAACATGCAGTTGATATAAAAAACTGAATCCCCTTTGATGTTGGCAATGTGCTTGCTGCTGCAACATCAGTGGAAAAGGAGCAAGTGTAACCCTCGACAACAAACAACAATAAATAATAAGCTAGCCAAAAAATAAATACCCAGTGAGGAGTGTTGGAAGCCGCAGCTTCATACGATTGCGGATTTGTGCAGCAAGAGACTCAACCAAAGCAATTCTACCAAGCTTGCTTTGAGGGGCTCCGGTCAGTATGGATTTCAAACTTTCAGTTTCAGCGCGCCAGGCAGTTTCCAACGAGCTCTCAGGTGCACCACTCCCAGACTGTGCAGAAGCTATAGAAACAGACTGGCCTATCAAAGCAACCCACGGAATATCAGAGGTTTTTGGTGGTCCCTGGTTCAATAGGAGTGCCTGCACAGCTGCAAGGGCTTTTGGTTCTGCGGCTGCCTGATCGATTTTACTGATAACACCAACTGTTCTGGTGGCTACAGTTAAAAAGGCACACTTAAAAAGTTAAACAAACTGGTACTAAAGGGATATGAAAGGAATTTCTGAAGTTATATGTTTTTTTAATGTCAAAGACCAAAACTCCCAAAAGCTATAAGTTTTTGGGTGAAGGATTGTGAATGGCTTCATATCCTAACACAATTTTATTCAAATGCCCTTTCAGTTTTAATGGTACAAAATGCATGCACTCTTCTTGTGCAGAAATTCAACTTTATTTAGAGAAAACAAAAAGAGAGGGTTGCAAGCATTAATTCAAACTCCTAACAACTAGGCCATTCAGACTACGTTTTATACCTCTAACAAATAGCTAAATTTTTTGGGAGGGGGAATGAAGGCCGAAACAAAATCTAAAAGCTTACATTCAGCATCATATTCCTTTGCTACTCTAAGGGCTCGTGATGATGAAATTTCTTGTGCCTGAGCCGCAGGAACTACCACCAGTAAAATAGCGTCATTGTGCTCAACATATTCACTGATCTAAAATGATAAAAAAGAAGAAATCAAAGTTCTGTAGAAGAAAGTACGTAAAAAATAACAGTAGATCTAAGAAAAAGTTAAAATCCCACACACCATCCACCATAAATTAAGAGTGGAGATGGTATCAGTATTAATTGATACTTAAAAAGTGAGGAGAAGAAAAGTTTTATACATACTCACCATTTTGTCATCAACTATCCGCTGGTCCAATCCAGGCAAATCAATTAACTTCAACGGCGGTGCTGCAGAATTTCAGAACAGAAGAGTAGAATAAATAAGTGTGGTGATGGTGATGTCAATGCAAGCATGTTGCAGGTCCAATCCCACCGGGAAGGGGACAAAAACCTGAATAGTGGCTATTTATTATTGTATGTGATGCATAAAGGAAGCGTGAAACACATAATGTGATAAAGGACTTACCAGTACCGGTACGAAGTTTTAGATAAATTTCATCACTTCTCTTACCAGAGGAACCTTTGCTGAGTCTATCCTGTAGAGAATGTCGGAGGCCACCTAGAAGGCGGGGAGGGAGGGAGTAAGACAATCTAAGCAGAAAGGATATAGAAAGAAGAAAGGAAAGAGGTAAGCATTGTTGTTTCTTACTTGCAGAAACCTGCTGAGATTTATTATCCATTTGGAGGATGATAGACTTGGTGGTTAAAGATGTGTCTCTATTCAATTCAATGCTAATGGGAGCCCTGGTAGCGCCATTTTCACCTGTTGGCTGAAGCAATTAAGTTAGTTAGTTAGTTAATTAGTTAGTGTGATTAAAGATGAAATAGAAGATTAGAGATAAAATAGAAGAAATAATACCAAAACAGGATGTCCAATGAGGCTATTCAATGCAGCAGATTTTCCAGCACCCTGCAGCAGGAAGAAGGATCCACCGTCACAGTGTATTATTGTATTGGATCCACCACCACCACCGCCGCCACATTTGAAATGAGATGAATGGATGATGATGATGATGTAAGAATACATAAATAAAAGGATCGGAAAAAAGAAACATACGATATTGCCGAGGCCAACGACGTTGAGGAAAGTAGAAGTGCGCCTGGAGTCTTCAATGTCTTCATCGGCGAGGAGGGCGGAAGCTTGTCGCATGGATTCGGAGAGCTGAACCAATTCCTCGATTGCCTCCATCGGATGGATCTGAACGGATTTAGGTTTCCGGCAACAGATTTGATTGATTTCGAGATGATGCGCTTCTTTCTTCACCCGTCGACAGACCCTCCTCCAACCAAATCCAAATTAAATTTGATTGCTTGCTTGCTTGCACCTGTTATTATTATTATTATGATTATGATTATGATGATTATGATTATATGATTATGGTATGCTTAATTGTTTAATAATAATTGCCAGTGCTATGCTGAACCCCCAACTCTCTCTCTCTTTCACGCGATTGCTAACTGCTTTGTATTGTCAAAAAAAAAAACTTTTCATTTCAATTTTTTCTTCTTACGACTTGCATCCCTCTATTTCGCGCTTTCTACCTCCCTCAGCGTTATCGTTATCAATTATCACAAAATTCACTTTTTTTATAGGCATCAAATTACACCGGTGTAGTATTTGAGTAATGTTATACCGCTCAGTAATGCTTCAATAAATACAAATTTTACAAAATTCACCGTTTGATTGAAAGTTTATATCATTTAGATCATCCATGTTCAATTTTACAAAAATCTAAAATCGTTTGATATGTTATTGAGACCGACCAAATTATTATTAATATTATTATTATTATTATTAAAATTAACCTAGGTTTCGCATGATATAGGTTTAACGATGTTACAGGATAGAATAAGATGAAAATTATTACTATTTTGCTTCCTGTTCTACGCTATTAGGAGATAGATTATTTCTCTTATCTTCATCCTTGAGACTATATAGTGACCCTATAAATATAAAATAATTATAAACTCGATTCTCAAATAAAAATTTAATTAGTCAATGATCATGAAGTGCTATACATTTCTCATTCTACATCAGTTACAGATTTTCTCTCTATCTCCCTCCCTCTGTATTTTTATATCTTTCTCACATGATAATTTTCATTTTTTTTAATAATATTTATTTTCGTATGTTTTTTTTTTTCTTCTTTTGAATGTTGTCTACTTCATTTTTCATTCTATATTATTTTGAATAGTGTATATATTTTTCTTTTAATTGTTTATGAGATTGATTTTATTTAAATTACTTGAGTTTGAAAATATGATATATGTTTAAGGATATTACAGAGGCATATCATTCAACAAAACTAAGAGATTTTTTCTCCCCTCGCCCCCTGTCTCATCTCTATCTCTCTTTTAGGAGTCTCTAAGGACTCCATCAATAAAAAAATAATTGTATATTTTATATTATTTTTCAAATGAATATTAAGATACTTTGATCATTGTACCACAAAGAAACAATCTTCGCGCGTGAACGTCAAATAAAAAAATTTATGTATGGATCTTCACTCACATTGATAAATTAGCATTCCTATAATGGTTTGAACGAAGGTTTATGGAAAGCTTAAAATTTGAATTATAAAAAAAAATCCATAGATTATAAAAAATTAAAATTATATTAAATTATTTTAGGTTTCCCATAGATTTCATCAGCAGGATGTAATCTAGTGAAAGTGCGATGGACACATAATATGGAAAAATTCCCGTAGTCAAAATTCAAATTTTAATTAGTCAATATGTATTTATAATAGTGAAGTGGGAAATGTTTCTCATTTCCTATTATATACCACTTAGAGATTCTCTCTCTATTTCTATCTCTTTATCATCTTTGTTACATGACTTTATAGAGACTCCATCAACAGAAAAAAAAATTATTAATTATATTTTTTTTTTACGAATATCAATAAAATTCTCATGCTCAGTTATCACTATATTCTACTTACACTTTTTATCATGGGGGGTCACTTTTCATCGTGTTAAATAAAATATGAATAATGAAATATGAAAATTTGAAATATGAAAATGTGGATAACCCCCTCAGTCGATATTCAAATTTAATTAGTAAATGTGTATATTTAAGAGTCGGGTGGGAAAAGCTCATCGTTTTCCATTTTACATCATTGAGACTCCCTATTTCTATCTCTCTTCCGTAGCCCGTAGGACACTATAGTTGTTCAATGAACAAAAAATAACTGTTAATTTTTTATTATTTTTTAATGAATATCATTAAAATTCTAATGATTAGTTATCACTATCATCTACAAACATTTTTCTTCATGTAGATCACTTTTCGTAGAACATATATATCCAACCATGGGGAGCATTTTCCTAATGAACATAATTTTTTCTTTAAAATAAAATAAAATGTATTTACGTATAACATATAACTTTGTATAAGCTTAGTTGTTAATATAACATAGAGCATAACTTATATATATATCCAACCATCGAACAAAAAGTGAGATACAAAGATATTTTTTTTAGGGATACAAAGATTTTTTTTTTCCTTTTTTTTAATCTTTTTTTATAAGATTTTTTTTTAGAAGATATATATTTTTAAATAATGGATTAGAGAATATTCAATTGAAAGTTATTTTTTTAGAGAATATTCAATTGAATGCCATATTTTCTAATATTTGATGAGTCCAAGTTGGACCAATACAAGTCCATGATATACGGACCCTATGCTTAAGATTAGTGCATGCGTATCGGGGGAGATACTTAAATTATTTCCATGAAAAAGCAAACTCTAAGCCGATGGTTTTTAAATCAGTTGGTTTGTTTAGAATTTCAAAACTTACTAGAACTTTCACCCATGCACCGCATGAGTCTAATTAGGTGTAATATGTAACAATAAAAAAGAAAATACAAAAATTCTAAGAGCATTTTCAATAAGAGTAGTATAGGAATTTCATGGACTAATTATTCTATATTTGTTTATGTGCTTATTTTATATTTTATATATTTTTTAAATAAATTTGGAACCACATCATTTTGTTTACTTATTAAAAAAAATTGCTGATAACTAAAGGTTAAAAAATTGATGATAATTAAAGGTTAAAAAAAAATTAAAGACATAATCAAGAACATAAACTTAAGTAGACATCCATAAATAAATAAAAATTGTGATTAATTCTGCCGTTCAAATTTATTGAAAACGGGGTTAACATATTAGGATTCCTAAATTCTTTCATAATTGAAGCACATGTTTTAGCGGTTGAAAGATTTTATTGTAAGTAAGGGATGCAGGTTCGATGACAAATCTGTATTTTTTTTTAATATAAAGCTGCAATAAAAAGAAAGAGAAAATGAGAGGGGAAAAAATTTGGTTTAGGGTTAGCTTATGTTAGCAAGCTTATAATATAAGAGATTATTGGTTTTTAATTGTTTAAATTGTGCAATGAAAATTGATGGTGCTTAATTGTCGTATGAAATCTTTCCTATGAAAGTTGATGGAGCTTAACACTTTGTGGACATAATTTACATCATAATTGGTCTGCTAGTGCATATTGTATCAATTGATCATTGGTTAATATTAAATCTGCAATGTTAAAATCAAAATAATGAATGTGATTAGTGATATGACTATGGTTGTGTTTGGTTGTATTGCAAAAAAAAAAATTGATTTAGCAGAATTGAGTTTGATAATAACTTTTCAAATTACACGTGATAATAACTTTCCAAATCTCACATGATAATTATTCTCTAAATTTATGATCCGGGAGAAAAAAAATCATTGATCAGGAAAGACATAAAAATATTTTGTGATGAATAATATAGTCAACAATAATTTTGATATGATGGTGCTTATCAATTATTGCACATAATTTTAAGCACAATTGGTATACTTGCCATAGTGGTTGAAAATATTGTCTTGCATTGAAGGTTTGTGGGTTCAAATCCTAGTCAAGACAAAATTGTATTATTTTTTAATAAAAATTGCAAGATAAAATGGAGGGAAAACATGAAAACAAATTAGGGTTTAGAGTTTGCTTGTGTATACAAGCTTATAATATAAAAGATAATTTAGTGGGAGTTTTTGGAGAGTTTTGATAAGATGATAATACACTTCACATCTAAAGTGGAAGGCGGTGTTTGGAAAAATGTAATTGAATTGATGACATAAGAGAGTTATCATGAAAGGGGTTTATATGAGTGATAATGTAGTAAACTTCTTGCTATATAGAACACATGTAGTATAGGGGAATATATTACTGCTCTCTCCTCTACGCATCAAAATATTATTGTTGTGACTAACATGGATTCACAACATTATGGATGTGTTTGCATGCATTTTATTGTGATTAGAAAGGTAAAAACTTAAGAAGTGATATTAGTAAGGGAGTGGTAGCATAAAATTAAATTACTTGGCTATAGAGGAAAGATTGACAACAAACTGGTGAAATTTAACACCAATGGCGAGTTCGTAGAATGACTTTAGGTGTTTAAAATTTGGAAAGTTAGACAACTATTTCAATAGTTATGCAACAATATATATGTCCTGCTATTTCTTTTATGTAGAAAAATGAAAAAGAAAGTCAATGGTGTTAGAGATATTTCCAAAATATATAAACTTGGAAATAAAACATTGTATTACTGGATATAATGATTAAGGTTGAGAAATATATCAGAACTATTAAATATGGCTTAGTGGCTGCGTGCGTAATCCATTGAACTGTTAAAGGTTACACACACATGCCAATAGACTAGACCAACAGTTACTGATATATTTTGAATTGTAACCGCTAATAACGGTTATTTGGGAGAAGTTATTCTCTTGATCAAATCATGGTTATCTCTCTATAAATAGAGAAAGTTGGAAACAGTAAACATAAGAAAACTGACATAATCAAACCAAATTCTCTCCCACTTACATTTTCTTCTAAATCATCCTTCACTTCATTAATGCATGAGTGAATTGTTGGAATCATATTTTTGTAAAATGTTATCAAAGATATGCTTGTTGTGTTAGTGCAAACCACTACAAGGTGATCAAAGTATCCTGCAGGGTATTCGCCGTACATCCCAATTGCATCCAATACACATTATTGGTGGGGGCGAATAGAACCTAAAGGTTAGTGTGAAAACACGCTTTGAATCTCTACGTGCATCCATCATCGACATCTTCTTTGTTCAAGTGTTGCAGCATCTTCCCCAACAAAAAATCTCCAACAATCTTTAGGTTCTATTCGCCCCCACCAATAATGTGTATTGAATGCAATTGGGATGTACGGCGAATACCCTGCAGGATACTTTGATCACCTTGTAGTGGATGCACGTAAAGATTCAAAGCGTGTTTTCACACTAACCTTTAGGTTCTATTCGCCCCCACCAATAATGTGTATTGGATGCAATTGGGATGTACGGCGAATACCCTGCAGGATACTTTGATCACCTTGTAGTGGTTTGCACTAACACAACAAGCATATCTTTGATAACATTTTACAAAAATATGATTCCAACAATTCACTCATGCATTAATGAAGTGAAGGATGATTTAGAAGAAAATGTAAGTGGGAGAAAATTTGGTTTGATTATGTCAGTTTTCTTATGTTTACTGTTTCCAACTTTCTCTATTTATAGAGAGATAACCATGATTTGATCAAGAGAATAACTTCTCCCAAATAACCGTTATTAGCGGTTACAATTCAAAATATATCAGTAACTGTTGGTCTAGTCTATTGGCATGTGTGTGTAACCTTTAACAGTTCAATGGATTACGCACGCAGCCACTAAGCCATATTTAATAGTTCTGATATATTTCTCAACCTTAATCATTATATCCAGTAATACAATGTTTTATTTCCAAGTTTATATATTTTGGAAATATCTCTAACAAATGGAAGGTTGAAGGTGATTAGTGGTGTGTAGATGGGCAGGTGATTGGCCTTGTGATTTTCCCTAATTTACCCTCTACTAATTATTGCCTTTGATTCTTCTAATTCTTTTAACTTATCTTTTTTATGTCATTAATGAAGGACAATTGTGTAATGTCATACATAATTTCTCTTTCCCATATAAAAATGATTACACTTGTTAATCCCTGTGAAATAGCCAAAGCGTCTTATAATTTGGGACGACGGAAGTAATTGGTAAGACACTAAGACTAATACTATGCCGCGCTGCTTTGTAGTTCATTGAGATATCCTATAGAAAATTAAACGGTGGGTGATACTTAACGTAGATAGCATCCGTTTTGGTCTTTAAGTACACCTCAACATGTCACATGTTCCAAAAAATGGTACATAAGGTTTTTTTGAAAAGTTAACGCCAAAATATGATGTCCGAGGACCAATTTGACTAAAGAAATGCAGAGTCAGAGATGACTTTGTGTTTTAGACTGAATCGGGAATTAGAGTGACAACGAATAATACTTTTAGGGACAAAAATGCTAGATTGCTCATTGTTGTTATTTTTTTATTGTGATATCATGAAATCTTAAAAACTTATTTAATTTAAGTTGTTTATAAAAAAAATTAATAATAATAATAAAAAAAAACATGTTCATTTGCTTATAAGTAAGATTTTACTTGTGTTCATCAAACCAAGCCTTTTAAAAATATTGAAAAAACATATTAAACTCTAATCATAAAAGCTAATCAAGAAATTAATCAAATTTATACCATAAAATAATGAAGGAAAAAAAAACTAAAAATAATCTCATCTAACTCACAAATACATGTGAGGTGCTTCCGGTTGGAGGTATACACTGTGCCGCTTTATCGCATGACATCTCCCATAACTACAAGGTGATTCTGGTATAGATATTTTAGTCTTGTAGTAATAGAAGGGATTATCTACGAGTATGTGGTTGGTTGATAATGAGTCCCCCATAGTCCATAGATACTATACTACTTACTTGTAGGGATTGCACTGAGGGTATAATCCCAATATATGTTCCGGCATGAAGTCGTGCCTAGTCATGATCCCCACAATGGGAAGCCTCTGCACAATGATCACACATTAATTGTTAGTTAGTACTCATTACAAGTAACAAATACAACAGACATGACTAATATGTATGTATCAATAATTAACAGTAGTAATTAAGAGGTTTTCTTACTCCAGGTGTCTTTGGGAGGACCAACAAGTGCCTGAGGCCAAGCTCGCGAAAAAGAACAGCTGTTTTAGCCAAAGACAATGTCTCTATAACTGTATATGGTGACCTGTTGGTAATAGGATGCAGATCAACATACATTTCCATCTCCTCCTCTGATATCTCTAAATCATCCAGCTTTATCCCCTTCCCTGAACCTGGCTTTCCAAAATCATGTGGCCTCAACTTATTCATAATCAAGGGCATCCCCTCTTGCATCGTCGTAAATACCTTGTGTTTAAGAATTACAAGCAAATGTGACCTCAAAACCAATCCACACAACTCTGGTGCATCTGATAATGGGGGCTCGTCAATTACAGGGAACCCATTATGTCGCGTCACCTTTAAAGTGTGCACAATATTCCCCACTTTTTCAATCTTAGAGAATGTAACCAACGGACAAGAAACAACATCACCTGCAACTAACTGCCTCATGTACGGTTCTGCGTGTGCTTCCAAATAAGGCAACCCCTTCATTTCCACTATTTGATCATAAACGCCTTTGTTAAAACAATCTGCCACAGACTTTGAGATAAGGAGAACCAACATGACCAATGGTAGCATGAGGAGGTTATTAGTAAGTTCAAGAAGTATGACGCAAAGAGAAACAGTCATTCTCATTGTGCCACCAAGGAAGGATGCAGCTCCCAAGAGTGCAAACAAGCCCACATCCAAAACTGTGAATGGACTTAACAAACTTCCTGCAACACGACCATATGAGGCCCCTGCAAGTATCACCGGAATAAAGAGCCCTGACGGAATTGCAATACCGTAAGTGATGATTCCGAGAAAGTAAATTGCCACAAAGAATATTAGGAGACTGGAGAGCAGGAATCTTTTGTCAGAGCCAGCAATAAAGAGGTTGCGGATGGCATCATCATTGGTGGTAAAAAAGAGAGAGGCGAGGTCATTGTAGTGATTAGGAGGACACTGGAAATTCTTGTAGTGTCCAGAGCGCCCTACGGTTGGGCACTGATCCCCAACATGAGAAGGACAAGGGATGCACTTTGATAGCCATGGAACCCCAAATGAACAGCAAGAGGTCAAAAATGATATAATCATCACAAGTATTATTTTAAAAATAGGACCTTTCCTGCAATACATATATATAGTCATTCACACTGCGAATACTACTACTTCTTTAACAAATAATTTGAAAAGGGGATGATGGAGGAGGCATGACATACTCATTAATGATGCTGTAAGTACGAAGGACCTTATCCACGAGATAATTATAAAGGCTTCCCAAAAGACCTCCAATAACTCCAAGAAATATAACTACCAGTAAGTCAGGTATGCTGTATGCAGGCTTTACTGAATTGACATCAAACATTATCAAACCTCCTTCCCCAAAAAGACCACATTTTTCACCTTTGCAATATTCCATGAAACCTCTCAACACTACAGCTACTACAGCTGTAGTGAAAAATGTTCGCCACAAAAGAGCACTCCTCCACCTGAAAATACATAAATGTAGTCAGAGAAACATATACAACAAAACAAAAGACAGACACCTACATGTTAGTTAAATTGATGCTACCTAACTTGCCATGGATTGTTTGTGAAGCATTCTAGTATATATGGTTAGAGTAGAGGGAAATGACAAACAGAAATCTGTAAACATTGTATTTTATTTATACAAAAACACTTGCACAGAAGTTACTTTGATTGATATTTACAAATCTATTATTTTATATGAATTGTCTAAGCATAAGCACAAAGAGAGGGGAATGGTCGTGTTGTTATTGTTGTTTTTTGTCACATATCAATTGCAAGTAACATGCATGGAAGTGCAAGACAATAGAGAAAGAGAGGGGGACCAAGAAGCCGCTTCTTCAAGTGCAAAAAGGACACCACCAACTGGGGCACGAAAGGCACCGGCAACACCAGCAGCCGCACCACATGTGATAAAATCCCTTCGATCTCTGTCATTTTTAAAATATCTGAATCCTTTCCAGGTTAGTCCATATTTTTCAGAACCACCTTGTCCAAGTAAATTAGCTATGCAAGCACCAGTATGCACCATAGGCCCTTCCTTACCCACAACAAAACCAGCTGCAACCCCAAATATTGAACCAAAAATCTGCAGGCCATTTCCATGTTAAGAACTATAATCAATGTATGTCAAGGAACAACAGACTCTCAAACATAAACTAACACATTTCAAAATTGGAAAACAAGAAAGACTAGGTAGGTGATGGATATTTTTATTATTTGGCCACAACCTGAATATGTCATGTACATTAAGACTTAAATGAAGCAAATTCAGAACTCATAACATAATAATGTCCAAAAGGGTTCACCTATTAAAAAGGGCGACTTCTTAAATATCATTTGCTACATATAGTGGTAAACCATAAATTATTTGTTCGGTGAATGTATTTCAGGTTAGCGTTGATTAAAATAACTTGTTATCAAATACAACTTCTAAGAGAAGTATATGTAGGCTGATTAGAGGAAAGAAGACACCAAGATCATATGGTAGTAAAACGGATTATACACACTCACAAACTTGAATACTAACCTTTACAAAGAGGGTGGTTGGAGCCAATATAGAAGGAGCGTCTACGCCGTTGAGATATGACTTTACCTCAGGTATGCCAGATCCTGCTGCTGCAGGGGCAATGTAGGCACAGAGGGATGCTGCAGCAATGGCTAAAACCATATTACAACTAGCATAAACTGCAAAGGCCTTATAATATCTGTTCTGCAGTAAAAATGGAAACGCAGTTATTCCAAAATTAGAAGTATAATTGATAAAAAAAATGTAGCATGATATGGTAGAATACATACTTGTGATTAAGCATGAGATCGTTGGTGAAGAGAAGCTTGAAACCGGCAATATTCTCAACTCCAATGTTGTTAAAGAAGGCAACAAGGCCTGTGCCTAAACCAATAAGAAGTGCAATGGCCCATCTTAGAATCATATACTGTGCTAGCTCAGCCTTTCCTCTAGAACTCCAGTCTTGCTTGAATAAATCATTCTCAATGATCCTGCAGCATGCATGCACGTAATTAAAACGAACAACGGAACAAACAAAATAGTAGTATTTTAATTACGTAGTATGAAAATGAATTAACGAATAAGGCTAGCTGATAGAATTTTTATAATTTGCCTTGTAATAACAATGCAATAAATTAAGTGAAGCCATGCATAAATGATTGATTAATTATTTTATTGCACGTAAGAAAAAAGAAAGAAAAAATTGGATTAATTATTGATTGTGTATGTAGCATATATATATATATAATATATAATAATGGATAGATAGATACTCGTAGTCGAGACTTTCAATCGGACAAACTTTGGCTCCAACAATGGCAATTTGGGAAGTAGTATTGAGCCTGCTGTTATTGACAAGCAGAGGCTCTATGAGCCCAGATCTGGGTGATCCTGCTGCAGAAGATGATGAAGATGATGATGATGATGATGATCTTGATTTTGGTATCATATGCTCCAGGCCCCGCTCCTCATCCATTTCCTAGTTAATTCCTTTTCTTCCAATTCGATCTCCTATGCAACAATCATCTATCTATATATCTATCAACTTTCCTTCACCAATTAA
The DNA here is from genome assembly GCF_020283565.1 of Trifolium pratense. Taxonomy (NCBI): domain Eukaryota; kingdom Viridiplantae; phylum Streptophyta; class Magnoliopsida; order Fabales; family Fabaceae; genus Trifolium; species Trifolium pratense. Next base: position 32,339,492 of record NC_060060.1, on the reverse strand, counting down.
TTTATCTCAAATCCGCTAACCAATATTATTTATTATTAATAATATTCTTAGAAAAAACAAACAAAGAATGGTGATGCATGGATATATGTATTTATTTTGACCGAAGAATGCGCACATTCTCACATATATTTACTACTACTACTAGTGGAAGAGTTAATTAATGAACAAGTAATTAACTAACGCTTGTCATTTACGTGTAAGTGGAGAATGTTACTTCCACGTTGTCATCGGAAGATCAATGCGCTATTTTTGTGTTGTCACTTATAGGTTGTTCACTTGAATTGTATTTTCTATAGCTTCCAATTTTTATTGATACTTCAAATCATTTTATTTGACTATGTAAATTGATGATCCTGTGATTTAAGTCGTCCGATTTCAAATCAATAATATAAATTTATTAATGCGTGAAACTGTGTAAAAGTTAGACCAGAGATGGTCTTAATTCCTACATTAACAAGTTCATAATAAAATGTTTGTGACTACGTAAATCACACTTGAGCAATCAATATAGCTAAATATATAAGGAAAGTGTTAACGAATACCATTATTTGTTAATAATGTTAAGAAATCACTATGATGATAATATCTTGAAGATATATAGTCAATTCTTTAAAATTCTAAAAGAAATATTATTTTCAACGCAAAACTTCAATTTTTTAATTCATAAAGACATTTTTTAGCATCATCAAAGAATAAATAAGTCTATCAACAAAGAAATGACAAGGTTTGGAGAGACAAGGTTGAACCGTTTCAACATGTACGTGCACGTCCTATCAACTTGCTTACAGATTGGAAAGGTGCGCATAATCACAAGAACTTGCACTCCCAGCAACGACAACATAATACTGCAATTTGTTGGTCAAAACCTCCAGCTGGTCGGTACAAATGCAATATAGATGCATCATTCTCCAAACAGCAGAACAAAGTTGGAATATGTATGTGCATCCGAGATGATCAAGGAAGATTTGTTTTGGCCAAAACAGAATGGCTATCGCCCATTACTGATGTCGATATAGGAGAAGCTTTTGGCTTACTCAGTGCTCTCAATTGGGTCCATGACTTGCAGTTGGAAAATGTTGATTTTGAACTTGATTCAAGAAATGTTGTCACTAGTTTCCATAGTAAGCATCCTAACACGTCTGAGCTCGAAGATATTATTAAGGATTGCGTACGTGTCTATAACACTTATTTTAGAAACTCTCGTATCGAGTTTATTAGGAGACAAGTCAATGAGGTTGCTCATGCCTTAGCAAGGGTGGCCACATCTCTAGCTAGTTTCCACCTCTTTATTGATGTACTCATATGTATTTGTAACATAGTTAATAATGAAATGCTATAAGTCTTTTTCCTTAAAAAAAAAAAAAAGAATAAATAAGTGTTTGGCCTGCTTTTTTTTTATAACCTTTGTACTTCTTAAAAGGATAAGAAAAACCAAACATAAATTAAAAGAAGCCCTATGGCGTCTCCGAGTTTTAGGAGGCTCTGTGCAAAATATAAAAGTTGTCCTTTAATAAAAATATAATTTTTTTAAAAAAAAATTGTTGATTTAAATTGCATATAATATAAAAAAAAAATCATTCTTGTAAACAAATAAATTATCAATATTAAATCAATTGCATTAAATTAAATGGAATAAGAAATACAAAATAATTATTTTTGTATATAACGTCAACAAGGAACATCCTAATTAATTTAAGATTAAATTTTATGCAAAAATTAAAATGAACTAGAACTATATTTACGAATATAGATAACTAATCTATTGATACTCGTATGATATTTTATAAACATTAACAATATATAACTATTATTTTAGGACCTAAAAATTAATCTATTAATATACATCTGATATTTATAGGTATAAATAATATATAAGTAACATTATAGGAACTCAAAATTTTGAGTTGAGGCCCTCAAAATTTTGAGGCCCGATGCCGTCGCACACCCACACATGTGTGCGAGATGCCTCTGCCCTACAATAAATAAGTAACTTAATTTCTTATAAAGAAAAATGTTGTAAAAGATGCTTCCAAAAAAAAATTAGAAATATTAACTTTTTGGGTGACTTATGGCTATATTATGAATCAATGGTATTGGGCAAAGTTATGATGCATAAATACCCCAAATTGCTTAGCAGTTAGCGCGCCTTCCAAATTGCTAAGTGTGCCCCCGAATTGCTTAGCGCGCCCACATATTTTTAGGTATGTAAAAAAATAGGCTATTTTTTACATACTTACACATTTTTTTTCAAAGTGTTCAGGTAAAAAAAAATTAGAAAATTTTTACATACCTACACATTTTTTTTTTAAAGTGTTCAGGTAAAAAAAAAATTAGAAAATTTTTATATACCTGAACATTTTTTTTCAAAATGTGTAGGTAACAAAATAAATTTGGAAAAATTTTACATACCTACACATTTTTTTTCAAAGTGTTCAGGTAAAAAAAAATTTATATATCAGAACATTTTTTTTCAAAGTGTTCCGGTAACCAAATTTCTTTCTTCAGGATTTTAGTTTATACATGAGGACAAATTCATCCATTCAAAATTAATGTTGGATAGATTGTCAATTGTTGGGGTAGAAAAAAAAAATTTCAAGGAAAAGGGATTGGATTCGGTTAGACAGACGTACGTAGAGAGAATTATCGTAAGGAATATATTAAAAGAAAAAAGAAAGAAAGAAAAGGAAGGTGAGGTGAGAAAAAGAAAAAGTTTCGGGGGAAATCGAGGAAAAGGAAGAAGGAATGAGTGCTGCTGCTGCAGCTGCTGCTGCTCTTCTAATAACTCCAAATAATAATCCTTTGGGGGTTTACACCAATGGCAATACCATCATCGCTTCCTCTTATCTTTCTCCTCCACATTATTCCAAACCAAACCCTAATTTCACTTCCTTATCCGTTTCTCACTCGTTTAATAACAACAACCCCAAACCCAAACTATCACCCCTCTCCTCAAGACGGACCACGGTATCACTCACTCGTTTATTATTGCATTTTTCATTTTCCACCCGTCTCACACACACTATTATTGTTAGTTAGTTAGTTAGTTATGTACTCGAATAGTATTCTGATCACCATCCAATCCATCACTACATGTAGCTTAGCTTAGCCTTAGCTTGTTGTTTGTTTGTTTTTATGTTACAGTGGCTTTATGGACATATGAATAGAGATCAAGATCCTGATTACCAATTGGAGAATGGTTTAGGCTCATATGGTTCCGATGAAGAACTAGGAGGCACACTAATCCTCCCTACTCAGTCTCAAACTCTCAACAATGGATCAGAGGCCGTCAAGGTATCAGATTACGAGTACAAGCCTTCTCCTGATGTTGATTACCTACAGGTCTCTCTCTCTCTCTCTCTCTCAACACTCTACTACTGCTAAAATATTTATAGAAGTTTCACTTTTCAGATAATGCCTGTCATGTCATGTCATAGCCAAACTTATTTCGTACTATTAATATATATATAGTTAGTTGGATCATCCTATAAAGTTTTACCTCCACACCGCATCATAGTTAAATCCTTTAAACTATCAAACTGTCACAATTAGCCTTCTTTTTGTAATTACCATGTGTTACTTAAGAATTACATATTTTCTTTATTAAATAGCAGCCTTCATTTATAAGGCGGGTCATGGTGGCCGCCATTCTTATGGTACCCAGGGTGCTGCCTGGTTAATATGGGACATATCTAGTGAGAATGAGTTATTTTTAGGTCCTATAAACCATTGAATTAAAATCAACGGATGAGATTAGAGCACTCATTTAAAAAACCACCCATGACTGTTAAGCCACTCATGCTGTTTCATCTTCTGTTTCCTTTGTGAGGCCTGGTTCGTAAGGCAATCTGAAGAAGAAATCGCCGTACTCCAAGCTTTATGATGAAGTGGGTTTAAGGGGATTTCAATGGAAATACAAGGAGAAGAGAGAAGTTGATCCACATGTTAGTGAGATCACATGGAGCGTGCATGAGTAGACTTGACCGGATTCTTGTTTCCCCAAATTGGCTTATGGAGTGGGGCGACGTAAATCTTTGGGCTCTTCCAAGGGATATCTCGGACCATTGCCCTATTATTCTTAGGTACTCTAACTTTGATTGGGGCCCAAAACCCTTTCGGTTTAACAATCATTGGCTTAAGAATAAAGGGTTTAGAGAGGTGCTGAAGGAGGGTTGGTCTTCTACATTGGTTGTAGGGTGGAAGGGGGTGGTTGTTAAAGAAAAATTGAAGGCTCTTAAAGAGGTCCTAAAGAGGTGGAATAGGGAGGTTTACGAAGGCTTGGAGGAGAAGATATTGGCTCTTACAAAAGAAGTTGAAAGGCTCGACTTGAAGAGGGAAGTTGGGGTTTTTGGTGATGACGACAATGTGGCTCAAAAGACTTGCCTCTTGGACTTGCGCAATCTTCTCCATAGTAAAGATAGCTTGTTGTTCCAAAGGTCGCGGTCTCGTTGGTTGAAGGAAGGTGATGCTAACACCGGCTACTTCCATTCGTGCGTGGAACCGGTGGAGGTTAGGGGGGAGGTGGTGGGGTTCTTTAAAAAACATTACGCCGAGGTTAATTGGAGAAGGCCTCAACTTGATGGGGTGGAATTTCCATCGCTTTCACCCGAACAAATTGAATCTCTGGGTAAGCCTTTCTTGGTGACGAAGTGAGGGGAGTGGTGGAGGATTCAGATGGAAATAAAAGCCCGGGACCGGACGGATTTAATTTTGCTTTTCTAAAAGAGGCTTGGGAGGTTATTTGTGGAGATGTGATGGCGTTCATGCATGAGTTCCATGTTAATGCATCATTACCTAAGGCTTTCTCTTTGTATTTCATTACTCTTATACCTAAAGTCTTAAACCCACAATCATTGGGGGATTTTAGACCAATTTCCCTCTTAGGATGTATGTATAAGTTGGTTGCTAAGGTGTTGACTAAGAGACTATGTTTGGTTACGAATTCGCTAATCTCGAAGAATCAATCCGCTTTCATCAAAGGCCGCCTTCTTGTTGATGGAGTACTTGTTATAAATGAGGTGGTTGATTGGGCGAGGAAAGCAAAAAAAAAGTGTGTGATCATCAAGGTGGATTTTGAAAAGGCTTACGACTCCGTAAGTTGGTCTTACTTGGATTATATGCTTCGAAGGGTCGGTTTTGATGGGAAATGGAGAAGTTGGATTAAGGCATGTGTGTTTACTGGGAGCCTCTTGGTATTAGTCAACGGTAGCCCGACGGAGCAAATTGATATTAGTAAGGGAAGCAAGGTGACCCTCTTGCACCGTTCCTCTTTATCCTTGTGGCGGAAGGACTCGGTGCGCTCATGAAGAAAGCGGTGGACCTTGGTTTTTTTAAAGGGATCCAAATTTGTGGTTCGGGTGCCATTATTTCTCACCTTCAATACGCCGACGATACTCTTTTTGTTGGGGAGGCGTGTGTAGAGAATTTATGGACTACAAAAGCTATTTTGAGGTGGTTTGAACTTATTTCCGGGCTTAAAGTTAACTTTGGCAAAAGTAAGCTTTTTGGGATCAATGTGGAGGAGGGATTCATTACTTCGGCAACATCATTCCTTAAATGTAATATTGGGAGGTTGCCATTTATTTATCTTGGGCTCCCGGTGGGGGCGAATCCTAGGCGGTTGGCCACGTGGAACCCGGTCCTTGATGTCCTTCAAAAAAGACTTGCTTCACGGAAAAACAAATATGTTAGCCTTGGGGGCCGGGTTGTGCTTCTTAACTCAGTGTTGGGGGCTATTCCAATTTTTTATCTTTCCCTCTTCAAAATGCCGGTGGGAGTATGGAAGAAGCTTGTTAGGTTGCAAAGGAGGTTTCTTTGGGGAGGGACGGCCGGGGGATCAAAAATTAATTGGGTTAATTGGCTTGACGTGTGTGGGCCGAAAAAGGAAGGTGGCCTTGGGGTTAAGGACTTGCGTATAATGAATATCGGTGGAACCGGCGATATGGAAAAATGTCCTTAGGGATAGCTATGGTGGAGGGGAAAGTGGGGTTGGTTGGATGTCTAGAGCCTTGTCGATGAACAAAGCATCACCTTGGTGGAACGACTTAATGAAAGTGGGTGTTGTTCCCGGTTCGGATCGACTTCAAGGAATCTTTTTCAAAAAGATTGGTAACGGGGGTGGCAAAAGTTTTTGGCATGATGCATGGGTGGGGGCTCAACCTTTGAAGGAGGCCTTTCCAAGACTCTTTCTCATCGCTCAACCTTTGAAGGAGGCCTTTCCAAGACTCTTTCTCATCTCTTCACAAAAAGATTGTTGCGCCTCGGAGGTTGGCCGTTGGGAGATGGGTGCTTGGGTGTGGGATCTTAGATGGAGGAGGAATCTTTTTGTTTGGGAGGAGGAGCTTCGGGATTTGTTGGTGGATGTTTTAACTCCAATACAACTTTCAAATTCTCTTGATGAGTGGAGATGTCACTATTCGAATGGCGGAATATTCACGGTTAGCTCCCTTTATCGACATTTATCCGATAGTATTATTCCTCCTTTTTCTTTTGATCAAGAGTTGGTTAGGGATTTGGGATACTTGTGGAAAAGTTTGGCGCCTTCAAAAGTCATTGTGTTCTCGTGGCAATTGTTGCTTCGACGGTTACCTACAAGAGTAAATCTTGCCAAAAGGGGAATTGTTGGTAATGATGTTGATTCTTTTTGTGTTTTGTGCCCGTTGAACTTGGAGTGTGAGGAACATCTCTTTGGTGGGTGCGCTTTTGCCGAGTCATTATGGAGCAAAGTGTTCACTTGGTTTGGGTGGGTTGGTGCGGTCCCTCGAGACCCACTCAAAATTTTCCAAAAGTTTAGTGTGGGGAGGGGAAATGGTAAGCGCCTTAAGGGCCTCCTTGCAGTGTGGCATGTGGTTGTGTGGGCTATTTGGAGAACTAGAAATGATGTGATTTTTAACTCTAAAGTGCCGGTTATGGATGAGGTTATACATAGTATTATCTCCCTCTCTTGGAAGTGGTTAGTTGAGAAGAAAAAAGGTGTTTGTTGCTCATTATATGAATGGAAAACTTTCCCCATGGATTGTATTACTAGATAGTGGGTGTTTCCTTTGGTTTTTGGGCAATCTCTCACGCCGTTAGGTTGTCGTTGTTTTTATAGCTTTTGGATCAAGTACCCCTTGTACTTAATCCCGAATTGTGGGTATAGTACCATTTGTACTTCCTCCCATTTTTACATATATAAATATATACATCCTCTTTTGCTGTTCAAAAAAAAAAACATGATTATTTTAAAGTCATCCATTAATTTTGATCTAATTGCTTCTAGGACTCCTCTCATTCTCACTAGATATGCTTCCTAAATAAATAAATATTTATTTGTTAATGTGTTAGGCTGTTCGCCATCCCCCTACCTTATACCACAATGCTATTCACCATATTTGACTTTGATGGCACTGCACCTGATTTTGACTTCGACAATGCCTTTTCAGACAATCATCAAATATTCATAATCTTCAATAGTTGCAATCTTGACAGCAACCTCAGTTGGCTGCTGGACATTAAGTTATGCAGTAATTGAATTGTTTTGTTACAGGAGTTATTGGCTATTCAACAACAAGGACCTAGAGCTATTGGCTTTTTTGGAACACGAAACATGGGATTCATGCACCAGGAGCTAATTGAGATTCTTAGCTATGCTATGGTTATAACTGTAAGAGATGCTGCTTGCTTGTAGAACACAAGATGTGATGCTGTACAAGTTCTATGACTTTTGTTGACAGTTCCTATGATGTTTCACAACTTAATGTGCATTGGTTGCAAATTTTCCTTTGTAGAAAAATCACATATACACATCTGGAGCATCTGGGACAAATGCAGCTGTTATTCGGGGTGCTTTAAGAGCAGAGAAACCAGAATTGCTCACCGTTATATTACCCCAAAGTTTAAGCAAACAGCCTCCTGAGAGTCAGGAGCTGTTATCCAAGGTAAAGTTTATGTTTGAAGTTTTTATACATGTTTTAAGTTTTTATACACATGGGAGCCACGCACCACCTCCGTTTTCGCCTTCGTTTGTCTCATCTGACTCGCCTCCTCTTCCTGATTCTGTTGTGACCCTTTCCATAATTGTGGTGTGTTTTGAAGGTTTCTATGTTGTTTTATCATTGTGAATGCGTGTAGGAGGCTCTTTTCTATCGTGTTCTGGTCTTTTGTCACAGTGATTGCGCTCCCCTGAATATGGAGTAAAATAACCTTTTACATGGATCTAGGACACTTGTTAAGGGCTGTGCAGCAGTAGCGTTGCGAGGACCCTCAGTCAGGGGGTTCAAACTTTTGAACTTGAAATAGTAATAATAATAATAATAATAATATATTAAAAAAAACTACATTGTTCTCTACATGGTTTCATGTTTTGAAATTGTTGAACAATCTCTATCAATTTTGTCGAACACATTTCTCTCAACATAACTCATGCTCATGCAACAATCTGAAAATGGGTGAAATAAAATTGGCTTGGGAGCTAGTGGAGCAAACAAAAAGAAAGGGGGTTCAAAAGTCAAAATCTATAAGGATGTATATGCAAAAAAGTATAAGTTCAGGGGGTTCAGTTGAATGTCGCTCCGCCACTGCTGTGCAGTGCACAAGATTCTTTGTTTTGTGGTCGAGTTTATAATCGTTATAGTTGTGATTTTGTTGAATGTGCAGGTGAAAAATGTGATAGAGAAGCCCCATAATGATCATCTACCTCTAATAGAAGCCAGCAGGTTTATACTACTAGCTTTTTCTTGCCATCTTTCATTTTGAAGTGATTATAATTTCAGTCATTATAGTCCATGAGTCTATCACTGTATAGTATGTGGGGGATCTGTGAGTTTAAAGCTTGGTGCATTTAGCGTTATAATTCATTTTATTCTTGGAAAAAAGAAATTAAACTGAAAGAAGGGATCTTCTTGGATCTTCTTTTTTTTTTTTTTTTTGAAAAAAAGGAAGGGATCTTCTGCTCAGGAAAAGATCATATGAGTGGCATTTTTTAATACTTTATTGTTTCATATTAGTGGCATTTAACACTTTTTTCTCTTGGAATAAGAAAAACAATAAATAATTTCATAAGTGTAACAATTTACTTAACTATATTATGTATCTTTTCCTCAATTCATAATTTATAATAAATGCATTGTTATTTATTTGAGGTAAAAGTGGAATAAAAAAAAAAGTAATGTTTAATTCAAAACCTAAAACTTCTCAAATATGAAATTTTTTGTATGTTAAAAGTTAAAACATCACATATGAAATGGGGTTACATATGAAATGGGGGGTAGTATAATATGGGTACGTTATCAATTTAGAGAAGCAATGGCATAGGACATATCACTGTATGATATTGTAATACATTCTATATGTAAGCTATTTATGTTGTTTGAAGAAAAATCGTTTTCTAATCTAAGAGTGCAGGATTGTTTTTCAAGTTCAGTCTAAGGGTCCGTTTGGCCTAGCTTTTTTTGAGCTTATGCAAATAGCTTATGTAATATAAATTAAGTTTTATGTTATTTTATAAGTTCACACTAGTGAAAATTGTAATTTTATATGATATTTTATCATAAACTACATTGACAAACTTATAATAATATATAAAAATTGCATAAGTTGTTTGTATAAGCTCTAAATAAGAAAAAAAAAAGTCAGGCCAAACGATACCTAAGACTAAGAGGCTAATGTAAATTGGATAAATAAGCTTGGTATTGGTTGCAACTGCGACCAGCTTGTAATTAAATTTTTTTAGCAAATTATATTGTCATAGCAGCTTGTAAGATTATGAAATTATTTTCTCTACCATTGTTTGAATTGCAGGCTATGTAATATGGATATCATTTCACACGTCCAGCAAGTCATTTGCTTTGCTTTCCATGACAGTAGGTTGCTCATGGAAACTTGTCAAGAAGCAAAAAATTTCCGGAAGATTGTGACTCTCTTCTACCTTGACTGAGGCAATTTTTATCCATGTGTATAACATTATTTCTCTGCCTAAGTAGGGGTTGGGAGGGCAGTGCTTATTTTTTGTTTGTAATTATAATATTACATTAAATGTCATATTGCTTTCACTTGCCCTTGGAAGTTTAGTTAGAAAGTTATATTATTTATTGGAAAATGTTAAATAGGGCACCGGGTGCCCAGGTTAAGCACATAAATAAGAAAATTTTGTCTTGAAACTTGTGCATTCAATGCATTGAAAGTGTAAAAAGTTGTTTTTATCAACATTAACATTATGTTTTATTTCTATTTTTGGTATGCTTAACAAGTGCACCCGGTGCACGGTTTAACATGACCCTTATTTATTTAATCACATAATCACATTCTTGGACAATGGATGATGTTGCCCACACCCCCACATTTGAACTGTATATGGATATAGATTGATGGTGGGAATTAGGAAAATAGCACCCTAAAAGTTATAATATTTTTTGTGAAATGTAAAATTAATTCAACCCTTTTGTGTATTTTTTTTATATTTTATTTTAATTATTTGATCAACCTATGAAAAATGGAAAAGCGAAAGTGGAGAAAATGAAAAATTATTTTGGTACCTTACCTATTTTCTTGCGCGTCCTATAAAATTACAAAAGTACCCCTGTTTTTTACTTAAGTAGCGTATATAATTTGCTCCTTATGTTGTGGATGAGTAAAAAAATTCAGATCCACCGACGTCTAAGATTTAACCCTCCCTAAAGGCATCCTACTAGATTTTTTTTATTTTTTTCATCCGCTACTTAGGTAAAGCACAGTTTAAAATCGTCTGCTATTTAAATAGCGGATTGTCAACATATATAAGGAACTCACCACCTTCCCTATTATTCTGTCAGTTTCAAAAACACTCAAAAAAAGCTTCAAAAATCATCCCAAAACTCAAAATCAACTTCAAATCCACCCATTTTTTTTTGCCATTGTGCTTGGAATCAAGTCGAAAACAACTTCAAACAACTTAATTGAAGATTTAGTTCATTTGTTCGATTTATTTTTAGGTTTTTTGCAGCTTTTTTTTTTTAATTGGAAATCTGTTACTTATATAGCGAAGTAGCGGATTACCATGATAGATGTTCTTAATCCTTAAATTAAACTTGGCTTAATGCAGTTTTAATCCTCATATTTTGAAAATTTTGATCCCCTATTTTAAAAGTCAACTTTTTGAATTTTAATCCCCAACACATGTCGAACACCGAGGCTCTCTACTCATGTATCGCCGTATCGGCTAAAGAAAACCTTCAACTTCAACAAATTAATTTCTTGTTTACTCGTTGCACCGTTAGTATCTACAAACAACAAAATGATTAGCCTCCAAAATAGTGGCCATGCAATAAAGAAAACAATTGTAAAGAAAAAGAAAAAAAAAATCAAGCGGGACACAATTGGTGTCCCTCTACAAATTTTCTCACCATGAATGTGAAAGAATTAAAAAATTTAATCCCCAACCTAATATTTCTAATAGCTTACCATTGCCCCAAAATTTATTCAAGTTGTTTCAATTGAAATAATATAAGTTTGATTGCTTAAAAAGAAAAAAGTTAAAATTAAAAGACTTAAAAAGAAAAAAATTAAAATTAAAAGATAACCGACTAAAATAAATTTTAAGACAAAAATTATATATTAGCTAGCTTATTATTCAGAAGAAAGATATTGAAGGTTTGTGAAAATGGCGCAGCAAAGCAAAGAGCCCTGCAAGAAGGAGGCTTGCGACATTCAAGCTTGTCTCTCGAAGAACAACTTTCTCCCGCAAAAGTATGTCTGTCTGTCACCCTAACCCTCCCTATTTATCTATCTATGCACTTTCAATCGTGATAATAATATGTTTAGATTTTAATTTTTCTCATTCATGTAGAGATTGAGGAATCAATCTTTTACTAATCATTTGATGGGTCTCGTCTTAAATAAATCTTCCTTGGACTCAGTTTGTTAATTAAGGATATACGTTGTTTGTGTATTTATAATAATCACAAAAATACATCTCTTAATAACATCGACCAACCGAATCCCTAGTTAATAGCAACTATTTTTATAATCACATGTTTAACTCCTCCTCAAACTAGAGATTACTAATCTTATTTTTTTTGGTTACAATGGAGCCAGAGAGGATCAAATATAGGACCTCCTGCATACTACTCAAACCCCTCACCACTAGACCAAACCCAGTGGATTACTAATCTTAGCTTGTTAGAAAGTAGAAAAACAAAAACTCTAGCAGTGTGCACTGTAGCCGCCGTGTGGTTATACTGTAATGAATGACTAATGAGGATGGTAGGGTTTTCTAGAGGATTCCATAGATGGTTGTTGTGGTGGTGGTTGACGCGCATCAAAGTGGCCTAAACCTGTGGCTGATCCCTTTAGGGTGACAGTTTGACTTTGGGGTCCTGAGTTAAGCCTTGGCTAAACCTTGGAAATCTTTGAGGTTTGGTCAGCCGTGGCATTGCAAACGCAGTGGATCGAGATGTGAGAATAGACGGACACTGGAAAAGGGCCGCAGGAGAATAGATAGGGACACCAACAGTGTAGCGAATCACATAGAAATGTCACAAAATCAAAACTACCTTTTCATTGTTGTCAGACTGTTGTAAATCTGTTAGTTATAACTTAGAACTAATCTCTTTGTCTATAAATATTGAATTGTAACAGAGTTAGAATAACTCCACCTCCTTCCCCACCACCCCAAAACTCCGATAAACCTTCATCTCCTCTGCTTTGTGTTCTACCATCAAACTCTCACCACAAACCTATTCCAGTGTACTCTGTTCCGGCATAACTCCCGTGACTTTTTTGCACTCCATCTCAAATAAGTTGGATGAAGAAAGAAAACTTTCTTCTGAGCTGCCCTGTAACAGAGAAGTAACCTATGTTGCATAGGTATGGTACGGCACGGCTACAAGAATATGGGGATTTATAGAATATTAAGATACGGGTACGCTAGCTAGATTGGTTGGTTTGGCGATTGTATTAAATCATGACCTGCCCGACTCAGGTTCGATTGCCGGCATGAATGAATGACGCACAAAAAAAAAATGAATTTTGTTATATAATATAATATGAAAGAGCTAAATTCTTTAATTCACAACAAAAACATCACAATAAAAGTTTAAAAAAGTAAAAAATTGTGTTAGGTTACATCAACAAAGAAACTCAAACACACAAATAATATTATATTAATACTATGATAAAACCACAAATTTCACTCGTAACAATAATAAGGAGAAAAAACAGAATGCCAGACAAGTACCGTAGGCGTACCCAGTGGAACGGGTACTTCGTCTTACAAGTAGAATAGAACAAACAAAACAACTAATACCTCATTATATTACTAGTTTGTGTCGAATACTTATATAGCACAACCAGTATATGTATAAATTTAATCTAATAAGACTGCTACTGCTAAGATAACAAAGATTCCAACAAGTATCATGTAAATGGCTATGTGGAACACGATGCCAATATTAGAAACTGAAATTGTAATGCTACTAAGGTGGTATTGGGGTCCATTGATATGATTTTGATTGCGCTTCTGTATCCTCTGGACATTTACGAAATAAAACATTTGGACTGAATTGTTGTCTGAAGTTTCTTTTAACACTGCCAGGTGCCTTAAAGTAATTAAATTGCTGGACTCCTGCTGCTCAAGATGTGATTATAATTCAACTCACTGTGCTTCGCTCTCTGGACTATTGAAGCAAAATTCCAAGTAAGTGATGGGTCATACTTTCATTTTTCACTGTTTCCGATTCATATCGATGACTGGCTTGCATATTCTTGTTTCGTCTGCAGATTACAAGACTCGGCCAAGTAATTGGATAAGTAGTTGAGGATACAACGACTTATTTCTAGTCAAGACTATTGTTTCTATTTTGAGTGTGTTTTTTTTCTTTGATAATGATACAATTTAGATTAGGGAGGTACACCCTCCATGTAAATGTAGAGAGAATCACCAACCTCGAATAACAATGGAATTCACATATACTTACCAATTGTAGAATTTGAAAATCGACTGATGAAGAAGCTTCTGTTATTCTTGAAACTCAATTGGGTTCAAAAAATATGAGATACCAAGAAGCATGAGCTGATGCAGAGAATCTAGAACAATTCGCGTCTTACATCTCCAAACAACAGCTGAATAAATATAATAGCTAGAACTAGAAGTGTTGGGCAACCTTGTCACACCCATTCTAAGGGTGCCCCCTCCGAAGGTCTCTAGTGTAATCGTTTTAAATAATTGTTATGTTTCATTTCTTTCTTTGGGGTGCCTCTTGTACATTTTTTTAAAAAAATTTATATATTTATGAACTATAGTCATAGGATGGGGACATCTTGAGATGCTAACTTAGTTGGAATGTCTCGTTGTTTCCGGATGTTTAAATGCTCTTGATTCAGTAAAAAAAATAATATGTAAATTGATCTTCAAAATAAGTAACTGTCAAATCGGTTCTTCATTTTTGTGAATTGACAAATACATTATCAAAATTTGAAAATATGTTAATTCAAAATGGTCTCACTGTTTACTTCTATCAACGAAGATTTTGACGTGACATGTTAGTTGGACATGTCATCGTATATGTTGATCTCACATTAACGTTAACTCACAAAAGAATAATTTATTTTTGAAAACTTATGTCGTCTTAAAGACAAATTCATTAATATATACAACAAATTACTAGCAAAGAAAGATGATCGAAATTTTATATACTACCTCCGTTCATAATTATAAGATCTTGTTTGACCAGTGCACGTACGTCAATGCACAATTTTGATCACTAATATCTTTAATTGTCTATTAGTAAAAATTATAAAAATTTAATATTTTGAAAATACTCTTCAAAACAAATTGAACAAGATCTTATATTCTAATATTTATATTTATATATTATTAAAAAAATATGGTCAAAATACGATAAATGAATAATACATTTTTGTCAAACTGGGTCTTATAATTAGGGACTGAGGTAGTATAAAATAGTCTTTAGTGTGATGACAATCTCAAGAAGAGGGCCAAACAATTTATTTATTTTTATTTTAGCCTTCACATGACAAATTAAAAAATGGCCACGAATTAAACACATATGATCGAATACTCCACATCAATTATTAATTATCACAATTAGTCAAACATGTGTCACATATTACTTATCACATAAATGTACACATAACCTAATGCAACTCTAATGCTTCAACTTCATGAATGTCACCCTAGACATTTCTAATGCATGTGGTACCATCTTCTTTATTAGAGTATCTCACCTCTAATATCCTTCTTTATCAGATAAATATAATCCGATATACTTCTTTATTGGAATATCCAATATCCTATATAATTCATGAATGCATGTATATATATATATCATGAATTCACTCACATTTAGTTAGCATATAGCTCTTCTTCATTTATTAAGTGAATATAATTCAACTTACTTCTTTATTAAGATACCTCAATCTTAATATTCTTCCTTTATACTCATCACACAACATCGACAAATAATTGCATAAGAACACAATTAATCATACCATCAACATACATCGTTTATTACATACAATGTATTCACTTGCATTTTAACACAATACCAAAAATATAAGCTAATTGTATTAATCATGCATTATCTCACAAAACAAACTCCGGAATCGGAATCTACGCGAAAAATCGAGTAAAATGGGTTTCGGGTACATAAACCATCAAAAGTCAAAAGTCAACAGTCAACCAAAGGTCAACGCAGAAATTGACTGAGCTGAGCCAGGCTCGGAAAGAACAGAGCCAGGCGCAAGGACCAGCAAGCTCCCCAGAAAAGCTACGCCAGGCTCAGAAAAAGCTGAGCCAGGCGCAGGGACCTGCAAGCTAGCCAGAAAAGCTGCGCCAGGCTCGGAAAAAGCTGAGCCAGGCGCAGGACGCAGAGTAATTTCGAGTTTTCTTGAGCAAAGACCAAATAATCACTTATTTTCACATATAAGCACTTATTATGACCCAAAAACACACATACATCATTTACCACATTTATATATGATAAAAAACACTTAAGAACAACTTGTTACCATCTATAATCACTTATTTTATGATTCAAGACTCATTTTTTACAAAAACTCAAAAATCTACTCATAAATCCCATTTTTCTTGTTATAAATCTCAAATGAGTTTGATTCCACGTGTAACCAACATGTATAGACTCAAAAGGACGGTTCATTTTATAGATCTACATCATAAACATCGAAAAAGTAAGAATTGAACACTTTTACTCAAAAATCTCAAGAACACAAAGTTCTTGAGTTTAATCTTTCATAAAACTCGTTTTTAACCATTAAATTCGTTAATTCATCATGTTAAAAGCATATTAAGCATGTTATGAACCTTAGAATCAATTTCCATTAGGAAAATCCATTCAAGACTAAAATGAAAATGGGGTGGAGGAAGTTCGGGTGAGGAGAAATCGACATTCTCCCCTTCCTCGAGTCACCCACGATTATGAAACCTACTCTCATACCTGGATTCGAAGAAAAACTCGAAGATTGCTCTTGAATCCCTTCCTTTCTCTATGCCCTAGCTCCTCTTCTCTTCCTTCTCTCTAACTTCCCAAGAACATGAGAAAATGAAATGTTTCTCTCTTCCCCTAGGCCATATGGCGCCCCCTCACAAGTCCACAAGGCCCATTGGGCCTCAAGCCCATTAGCTTGGCCCAATTCGTGTTAACACTCACCACTCACTTAATAACTAAAGTATTCGATAAATAATTCAAGTTACTAACTTATTTAAAATGACACGTCAATAAAATATTTTAAACACACTAAAACGAATAAATAAAAAAAATTGGGTCGTTACAACTCTACCCTCCTTAAGGAATTTTCGCCCTCGAAAATTACCTGGAAATAACTCTGGATACGAACTCACCATCTTGCTCTCCAATTCCCAAGTCGCATTCTCACCGGCGGGTCCTCCCCATACCACCTTCACCGAGGTGATATCTTTGTTTCTCAACTTCTTCACTTCTCTTCCTTCGATCCGTAAAGGTATAGTCTCGACGGTTAAGTCATCCATCACTTGAACATCATCCGATTCAATCACATGTGACGGGTCTCTGACATACTTTCTCAATTGTGACACGTGAAACACATCGTGCAAATTCGCCAATGATGGCGGTAAAGCAATCCTATACGCCACCTTCCCCACTCTTTTCAAAATTTGATAAGGACCAATAAACCTCGACGTCAACTTCCTCGACTTCAAAGCACGTCCAATTCCGGTAGTCGATGTAACTCTTAAGAAAACATGATCTCCCTCTTGAAATTCAATGTCCTTCCTCCTCTTGTCATGATAACTCTTTTGACGACTTTGAGACGCTTTCATTTTCTCCCGAATCATTCTTATCTTTTCCGTAGTTTCTTGCACTATCTCCGGACCAAGAATCACACTCTCTCCGGATTCAAACCAACAAAGAGGCGTTCTACACCTCCTCCCATACAAAGCTTCAAAAGGTGCCATACCAATACTCGAATGAAAACTATTGTTGTACGTGAACTCGATCAACGGCAAACACGAATCCCAACTTACTCCTTGTTCCAAAACACAAGCTCTCAACAAATCTTCCAAAGATTGTATTGTCCTTTCCGATTGGCCATCCGTTTGAGGATGATAAGCCGAACTCAACCTCAACTTAGTCCCTAAAGCCTCTTGTAAACTTTCCCAAAATCTTGAAGTGAACCTCGGATCTCTATCCGAAACAATACTCGACGGAATACCATGCAACTTCACAATTTGCTCCACATAGATCTCGGCCAACTTAGGCACCAAAGTACCTTTCTTAATAGCAATAAAATGTGCGGCTTTCGTCAAACGATCTACTACCACCCAAATCACTTCGTAACCTTTTGTAGTCTTGGGTAAACCTCCCACAAAATCCATCGCAATACTATCCCACTTCCATTCCGGTATAAACAAAGGTTGCAACAAACCAGACGGTTTCTGATGCTCAATCTTCGACTTCTGACAAACTAGACAAGCGTAAACAAACTCGGAAATTTGTCTCTTCATTCCTGGCCACCAAAACAACTTCTTCAAATCTTGATACATCTTGGTTACTCCCGGATGAATACTCATTCCACTTCTATGACCTTCTTCCAAAATCATCTTCTTTAATTCGGGCACATCGGGCACACACACTCTTCCATGAAACCTCATAAGTCCATTCTCGTCAACTTTGAAATTAGCCTCTTTTCCTTCCTCAACTACTATTGCCAACTTCTCCATTAACTTCTTATCCGTCTTTTGAAATTCTTTGATATTCTCTAGAAAAGGATTCGTCAACTTCAACATTCCCAATTTCACACTCTTAGGAGTCACTTCACACACTAGACTCAAATCTCGAAATTCTTCGATCAACTCCAACTCTTTCACCATAAGTGATGACATGTGCAACGACTTCCTACTCAACGCATCGGCCACCACATTAGCTTTTCCGGGGTGATAACTCAACTCGAAGTCATAGTCCTTCAAAAATTCGAGTCATCTTCTTTGTCTCATATTCAACTTTTTTTGGTCGAATAGGTACTTCAAACTCTTGTGATCACTAAAGACTTCAAACTTCGATCCATACAAATAATGCCTCCACACTTTCAATGAAAACACAACTGCGGCTAGCTCAAGATCGTGTGTCGGGTAGTTCCTTTCATGAACCTTCAATTGTCTAGACGCATATGCTACAACTTGACATTTTTGCATAAGCACACCTCCTAGTCCCATCTTCGAAGCATCACAATACACAACAAAAGATTCTTTAGCATCAGGTAAAATCAACACAGGCGCAGTAGTCAACCTCTTCTTAAGCTCTTGAAAACTTTCTTCACACTTCACATTCCAAACAAACGCTTGATCCTTCCTAGTCAACTGCGTCAAAGGCAAAGCCAACTTCGAAAATCCTTCAATGAACCTTCTATAATAACCGGCCAATCCAAGAAAACTTCTTATCTCAGAAACAGACTCAGGAGTTCCCCATTGCAATACGGCATCAACTTTCGCTGGGTCAACCGCTATTCCTCCACTTGAAATCACATGACCTAGAAAACTTACTTCCTTCAACCAAAAGTCACACTTCGATAACTTGGCATACAACTTCTTCTCTTTCAAAACTTGCAAAACAATCCGCAAATGCTCTTCATGCTCTCCTTCGGATTTTGAATAAACCAAAATATCATCAATGAACACCACAACAAACTTATCCAAGAATGAATGAAAAATCCTATTCATGTACTCCATAAAAACACCAGGTGCATTGGTCACACCGAAAGGCATCACCGAATACTCATAATGACCATACCTCGTCCTAAAAGCTGTCTTTGGTATATCCTCCGTTTTCACTCTAATCTGATGGTATCCGGATCTCAAATCAATCTTACTAAACACGCAAGCACCAACCAATTGATCCATTAAATCATCTATCCTCGGAAGTGGATACTTATTCTTGATCGTCACTTTGTTCAACTGACGGTAGTCAATACACAACCTCATACTCCCTTCTTTCTTCTTAACCAACAACACAGGTGCACCCCACGGCGATACACTAGGTCGAATAAACTTCTTCTCAAGTAGTTCCTCTAGTTGCTTCTTCAACTCATTCAACTCTGACGCTGACATTCGATATGGTGCCATAGATATCGGGCTAGTACCAGGTACCAAATCAATCGTAAACTCTACTTCTCTTTTCGGAGGTACATCTGACACATCTTCCGGAAATACATCGGGAAATTCACAAACAACCGGCAAATCTTCCATTTTAACTTCACCTTCCACCTTCAAGGATGCAAACAACGCATACACCTCTACAGGTTCCTTCAAAGATTCTACTACTTCTTTCTTACTCATCAAATGCAAACTCTCCTCCGGTTTTGGAAACACAACGGTCTTCTCACAACAGTTGATATGGACTCGATTAAATATTAACCAGTTCATACCAAAGATCACATCTATACCACTAAGTTGGATACACACTAGGTCCATACCAAAGTGTCTACCAAACACGGTTACGGGACAATCACGACATACAAGACGGGTAGTTACGGAACCACTAGCAGGAGTTTCTATTTCCATACGACCAGACATTTCAGATACAGGTATACTAAGACGCTTCACACAATCAACAGATATAAAAGAATGTGTTGTCCCCGTATCAATAATCGCAATTAAAAGAGTGTTATAGATGAAACACGTACCTCTAATGAGATTATCCACTCGATCCGCACCATCTCCACTTAAAGCAAACACCTTTCCCATAGTCTTCTTCGGCTTCTTGCACATAGGACTCTTGTGACCTTCCTCACCACAATTGAAGCAAGTCACCTTCACTTGACAAACATCTGACTTGTGTCCCAATCTCCCACAATTGAAACACTTGTCCACTTTCTTTGGGCACTCATAAGACTTATGGCCCATCTCTCCACACTTATAGCATTGTCCACCACCTTTCTTCTTCCCACCACCAGTTTCGGCAACTTTCTTTCCCTTGTCTCCATAAGGCTTCCCACGGTCTTGACCTCTTCCTCTTTTGTCACTCATGGCCTTGTAGTAGTTAGTCTTGGCCTTTCCATCATCATCACAAATACGGCACTTGTCCACCAAAGTTGCAAAGTCTCGGATTTGTGAAAATCCAATAAGATGCTTGATGTCCGGGCGCAACCCACTTTCAAACTTGACACACTTGTCATTCTCAGCTTCCACGGTGTTGTAGTGTGGACTAAACGCACACAACTCCTCAAACTTCACGGAATACTCCGCCACAGACATGTTCCCTTGCTTGAGCTCCATGAACTCCACCACTTTCTTGTTCCTAATATCAGCCGGAAAGTACTTCCTCAAGAACTCTCCCTTGAACATCTCCCAAGTGATTACCACACCACCAACTCCCATCCTCAGCTTAGCATTCTTCCACCACTTGTTAGCTTCCTCACGAAGTACATAAGTACCCAAGGTTAGCTTACTCTCCTCGGTACACCTCATAGCCTCAAAGACAATCTCAACCTCCTCTATCCACTTGACAGCAGCTTCCGGAGCATAGCCCCCAATGAAAAGCTTTGGATTATGCTTCATGAATCGCTCCAACCTCATCTCATCTTCCCTCCCGGGTTGATGATCTCTAGCCACGATATTAGTCAAGGTAGCTATTGCATCTGCCATCTGATTGTGACCCCTCTCATTACCTCTTCCAGCCATGATCCTGAACAACCAACCAATCCAAGAACAGACTTAGAAAGGTAATATCAACAGTGTTATCTCTACACAAGTTGAATATAAATGGGCAACTAATCCTAATTGGTTCCATATGAACCGACCTTGCTCTGATACCACTATTGTAACACCCAAACCCCTTAACGCAAATTTATTGAATATAAATAAATAAAACACTTAAGAAATTAAGGCGTCACGATTTTAATACAAAACCACAACAGAATTAATTCATGCTAGCGCAGCGGAAATTAAAATCAAATATAGTTCATTGTGCATATCATACAATAACCATATTGTTCACACAATATCCCTAGGCTCTAGGCCATATCAACAACAAGGATATTATGTTTACAACAAAAAGTAAGGATTAGCAAGGTCAAATATGCCATCATGGGCTTAATACAATTCAAGAGAATAACCCGACACGGTAAACACCTAATCAGAGCAATTCTAAACAACCCATCAAAAGATATACAAATATCTACTCCTCACCAAAAAGTGTGCTACACTAAGCACAGCAACGCCTCTAACTCTGAGCCGGATCCTCAACCTGAGAATCTGAACCCCCAACGGTCCAGCACATAACACAAAACATGAGAGTTAGATCACATAATCAAAGTATAAGTGTAAGTAAAACGGTACTTAAACACTCCTTCATAATACATGCATAAATCACAATTATACATATACATCAACATCTATCATTCCATTATAGGTTATTAAACACATATGATCGAATACTCCACATCAATTATTAATTATCACAATTAGTCAAACATGTGTCACATATTACTTATCACATAAATGTACACATAACCTAATGCAACTCTAATGCTTCAACTTCATGAATGTCACCCTAGACATTTCTAATGCATGTGGTACCATCTTCTTTATTAGAGTATCTCACCTCTAATATCCTTCTTTATCAGATAAATATAATCCGATATACTTCTTTATTGGAATATCCAATATCCTATATAATTCATGAATGCATGTATATATATATATCATGAATTCACTCACATTTAGTTAGCATATAGCTCTTCTTCATTTATTAAGTGAATATAATTCAACTTACTTCTTTATTAAGATACCTCAATCTTAATATTCTTCCTTTATACTCATCACACAACATCGACAAATAATTGCATAAGAACACAATTAATCATACCATCAACATACATCGTTTATTACATACAATGTATTCACTTGCATTTTAACACAATACCAAAAATATAAGCTAATTGTATTAATCATGCATTATCTCACAAAACAAACTCCGGAATCGGAATCTACGCGAAAAATCGAGTAAAATGGGTTTCGGGTACATAAACCATCAAAAGTCAAAAGTCAACAGTCAACCAAAGGTCAACGCAGAAATTGACTGAGCTGAGCCAGGCTCGGAAAGAACAGAGCCAGGCGCAAGGACCAGCAAGCTCCCCAGAAAAGCTACGCCAGGCTCAGAAAAAGCTGAGCCAGGCGCAGGGACCTGCAAGCTAGCCAGAAAAGCTGCGCCAGGCTCGGAAAAAGCTGAGCCAGGCGCAGGACGCAGAGTAATTTCGAGTTTTCTTGAGCAAAGACCAAATAATCACTTATTTTCACATATAAGCACTTATTATGACCCAAAAACACACATACATCATTTACCACATTTATATATGATAAAAAACACTTAAGAACAACTTGTTACCATCTATAATCACTTATTTTATGATTCAAGACTCATTTTTTACAAAAACTCAAAAATCTACTCATAAATCCCATTTTTCTTGTTATAAATCTCAAATGAGTTTGATTCCACGTGTAACCAACATGTATAGACTCAAAAGGACGGTTCATTTTATAGATCTACATCATAAACATCGAAAAAGTAAGAATTGAACACTTTTACTCAAAAATCTCAAGAACACAAAGTTCTTGAGTTTAATCTTTCATAAAACTCGTTTTTAACCATTAAATTCGTTAATTCATCATGTTAAAAGCATATTAAGCATGTTATGAACCTTAGAATCAATTTCCATTAGGAAAATCCATTCAAGACTAAAATGAAAATGGGGTGGAGGAAGTTCGGGTGAGGAGAAATCGACATTCTCCCCTTCCTCGAGTCACCCACGATTATGAAACCTACTCTCATACCTGGATTCGAAGAAAAACTCGAAGATTGCTCTTGAATCCCTTCCTTTCTCTATGCCCTAGCTCCTCTTCTCTTCCTTCTCTCTAACTTCCCAAGAACATGAGAAAATGAAATGTTTCTCTCTTCCCCTAGGCCATATGGCGCCCCCTCACAAGTCCACAAGGCCCATTGGGCCTCAATCCCATTAGCTTGGCCCAATTCGTGTTAACACTCACCACTCACTTAATAACTAAAGTATTCGATAAATAATTCAAGTTACTAACTTATTTAAAATGCCACGTCAATAAAATATTTTAAACACACTAAAACGAATAAATAAAAAAAATTGGGTCGTTACATACTAATTTGTAAAAATAGAAATTCAATTTGACTAATTCTTACAATTTGGATATTATAAAAAAAAATCTCACAAATTCACAATTTAGAGAATCATTTTCTTTTTAAAAAAAAAGAGTATATATATTTTTTTTAAAACAAACAAACTTAAGTCATATCATTAACTAATAAATGTTCAATATATAAAGGAATAATCTCAAATCTATGAAAACTAGCCCAAACTTTGGCCGCCCTAGCAAGAGTATGAGCAACCAAATTCGCTTGTCTCTTAACAAATTTAACCTCAAAGTTTACATTTGGAGATGACATAAGAAGAATAATGTCATTAATAATTGAATTAAACTCGGAATTGCATGGTCTTCTCGAATGGATAGCGTCAATCAACAACATTGAATCGCTTTCAAATTGAACTTGCTCAAATCCACAATGAATAGTCTCTTTCATTGCATGTAATAGAGCCCATGCTTCAGCTTCCACTACTGAGTAAACAAGTTGCTGCCATTGAGTCAAATCAGCCACAAATTGGCCATTGGTATTGCGAAAACAAAGGCCCATAGAAGTCACACCGGATCCACCTACAAATGTTGCATCAACATTATATTTGATCCATCCCACTCCTGGTTTCTCCCACCGAACGTAGATAGGATCCCCAACAGGAACAGTAAACCACTTGTTCCAAACGGCAAACGCCATTCTTCAAACTTGGCTCGGTGTCTGAATATTGTCATCCCAGATCTTGTTGTTTCGATTATGCCAAATGCACCAAAATAATGATGCTACTCTCCCTACCGTCACACTGTCCTCGTTTCTGCATATTTCAAATATCATGTCTACTACTGTCCCGTGCTGGTACGCTGCATTATGAAGAACCTGTGAGAGGCCTGCTGTCGACCAACACTCACGGGCTGCTGCACATTCAAAAAACACATGAATGCCATCCTCGACCTCAATATCACACACGGGACAACTTAGTTCACAATCTACACGACGTTGGGAGACACCCTCTACACAACCACCAAAGTAAGTGACACGCTTTGTGAGAAGATTGAGCTTTCCAAATATCATTTCAATTACCCGCTACACGGTGTTTATCACTTCGAATAATACATCTCATGGTTAGATTGTATCCGGATTTAACCGAATAGCACCCATTATTTTCTCCTCCCAAACCACTTTGTCCTCTTTAACCGAACTAATAAGAGGAGTAACAATAATCGTTTTTTTTTTGTTACAATGTAGCAGAGAGAATCGAACCTAGAACCTATTGCATATTATCCAAACCCCTCACCACTAGACCAAACCTAGTTTATAATTTGTTCGGTTTTGATAGTAGGTTAAGTATGGTAACAGATTTCACCAAATAAGTATTATCATAACGTATAAGATTATCTAATTTTTTTTTAGGACAAAACTTACATGCATTTTCATACATGGATTTCTTACTTTTCCACTCACAAAGAGGTGGTTATTTGTGTTTTTTCATTTTGAAAAAATAAAAGAAAATTATTTTTTAATAAAAAAAACTACCTCTTTGTGAAAGGAAAAATAAGAAATGCATGTATGGAAATGCATGTAAATTTTGTTTTTTTTAAAATTAAAAATTATAACGTTATTTGTGCATCCTTACAAAAAAAAAAAAAAAAAGAAAGAAGAACACTTGTGCACGTTGTGCTTAAAAAAAAGGAGTTGCCAAGAGCTGGAGTGACCACTAAACTTTGATGGTGAGAAAGGATGCCGCCGAAAAGGAATCAGAAACAGAGCCGAAAGCCTCAGTCCTCATCCTCCTCCTCCGCTCCGAAGCTACAAATTTCGGCAGAAAATGAGAACCGCATCCGCCGGCTATTGCTCAACTCTGCCCGCCCTACCCCTGCGACGGACGATACCCTAACAAAGGATCAGAAAGCGAAGAAGCTGAAAACTGTTTACGAGAAACTCTCTTGCGAAGGATTCACTGATCATCACATTGAGCTTGCTCTCTCCGCTCTCAAGGTACCTACCACCAATACCAGACTCGATTGGATTTGATTGATTATTTTTGAGTTGGGAATTGGAATGGCTAGTAACTGTTTTGTGCCTATTTTGTAATTAATTTGTAGGAATGCGCTACATTTGAATCAGCTCTTGATTGGTTATGCTTGAATTTACCCGGGAATGAACTTCCACTCAAGTTTTCCAGTGGGTCTTCCTTTCATTATACTGAAGGTGCTGTGCGTATTTCTACTTCCCCTGATTATCATTATATAATAACAACACTGTCTTTGTTTGCTTTGAGTCCATAAACTATTAGAGATTGATCGTGTGCTTATATTATTATTATTATTATTATTATTATTATTATAATAATAATGCATTCACAGGGGGTTCTGTTGGTGTTATATTAAACCAACAAGACAATTCAACTCCCTCAGTGGATCCATCCATCACAACTAAGGACCAAGCTCTAGAATCTCCGGTTTTAATCAAGAGACAGTTAAACGATGATACTTTAGATTCTTGCCAATCATCTCAAGCAGATTGGATCAGGCAATATGTGGAGCAGCAGGAAGAGGTAACTTAACCATGTCATAGTAATCGGATTAACTGAGATAGTAATTTATCACTAATATATACAGCTTCTGAGTATCCTCTTCATTTGCTACTGTCAAGTGTTTGCTTATGACAATGTGTGGTAGAGAGAGGAAATGTAATGGATAGAAAGAAAAAGAATCTGTGTTTTCTGATTATTGATTGATTTGAACCTCATATATAAAGAAGTATGCTGGGAATAGATAATCTAGAAGCTAGCCATAGTGATACAACCCAATTAAAGTAGGTATCACACTCCAGAATTTAGAGGAAGAGACTAGATAATAAAAAAAGGAAGGAAATTGATTATATTTTTCATTACTTCATCATGAGGCTCTACAATGTTTATATAAGCTAGTCATACTCGTAGTAAGATAGCTATAGCAAGTTAGCAACTACACAATAGCATTACTCAGTAACTAACTAATAGAATATGCCTAAAAGATCCCGTCTAGAATAAACTAGATGAGTCATTATTCTCTTAGTCTTCATGATCCTATCATTACCAGCCCCTTCAAGATCAACCTTGTCCTCAAGTATGATACACAGGATTCCCAGTTCCAGAGATGCTATCATTGTTAGTGAGGTACTGAGGTGAAATATCATGTAAGTAGATGAAACTCTGAAGATTATTGGCATTAAGCTTCTCATTAAGCTTCTCAATTTCTTTTGAGTTGAAACGAGATCAAAGATGACAGAATAAGAAGTGATGGTGAAAATTGATGCAACAGAGAAGCATTAATCAGAATTGCGGTGTGCACTGGAGGAGGTGGTTGATTTTGATGATCGTGATTCTCCATGGATCAGTACCAGCTCGATGATACCATGTTAAAGTGAAAGAAATTGAGAGAAAGAGAGGGAAACATTATTTACTTGTACTGTCTTATAAACTTGTTTTCACATTCCATAAACAAGTAATAGTTTATCATTTATCCTGCATCATTTTCCTTTTTCAAGCACTTGATTGCATGGTGTTTGATCTTTCACTTGAACAAGGGCATTTTATAGTGAAACTGGCCGTGCTTCGTTTCTGTTGAAAATATACCAATATTAATGGCGTGGTATTTGCAGGATGATGAAAATAAGACTTGGGAAGATGACATTTTTGATGAAAGTAGTGCCACAAAGGTATTTCTCTTTTTTCTTTTGAAGATTAGTAAATATTTGGCTGTTCATTTCAACCTTAACTCTTCTCCATGATTTGCATGGTTTATGTTAATTGTGTTGTGATACTATGAAGTTCTGTTCAAGTACATGTTGCATTCTATGGGTTGCATCTGTTATGATTCTAGTGGTTTCTGTATTGTGTTAATACTTCAAGTAGCTTCTGCCTTGTCTTAATAACGTGCTGCCTGTTGCACAACATATTTTAGAGTTAAATCATTCAATGTGTTTTTGATCTTTAGAAAATTGACAAAATTTGATTTTGGTCCCTTTAAAAATTTATTCTTTTTTAGGCCTTGCATTTAGCAAAAATAGTGTGTTTTTAGCCCTCATCAAGGGCTACATGCACACATTTTTTGTTTTGTATTTTAGGTGCTAAAAACAAATGAAATTTGTGTAGGGACTAAATTCAAAATTGACCAATTTTTCATTGTCTGTTATAGTTAATTGCTAACTGTTTGAGTTACGCTTAGTAGTTAACATTTGGTAGGTAGGTAATTTTCGTCGTAGTAACAAAACTCTAGTTCACTGTATATGAACCTATACTTACATAAAGGTGCAGCTTCATTACCAAAAACTATTCTGAAATAGCGACTCAAATAATATTAACTATAAATTCCCCTCTGCACATTTCTCACCCTTTCTCACACTAACTCACCTATTAAAAATTTTAATATATTGTTTATTCAAATCTCGTTATGCCTCAAATCCTGAATACAGTTAAATTTTTGCTGCAAAAGTGAGAAAAAAATGTACAAACACCATGCTAACAACTTAAAAGGAGGTCATCCTTTTGGGAAAAACTCAAGTCTCAGATTGAAAAGAGATAAGACATGAAAATAGTTTATAAAGAGTGACATCCCTCACCTTACAAGTTGTTATTGTACGGATGAGTTAGACCCAATTCAAAACCTAAAATGATATCAAAACCTATTCATTGGGTGACCCACCACATTATCCATGCATAAAGTGGCAATAATGCTGGGCGAGAGAGGGTGTATTGGAAAAATCCAAGTTCCCACATTGAAAAGAGATAAGGCTTGAAAATAGTTTATCCAGAGTAACACCCAAGACCTTACAAGACGGTTTTGTATAAGGATGAATTGGACCCAAATCAATATCTAAGAGGCCCTAGCCACTGGCTCCCACATGTCAAAATCTAGTGTCATGTAAAGGGTCAAAATCACCTTCCCTGGTCCCTCATCCACACACTGTACTTGAAAGCGTTACATGAAATTAACTGACTATTCATTCATTCAAATGGTAGGCCCTCTCAAGGTACAAGACAGTTTTGTAAGGATGAGTTAGACCCAATTGAAAATCTAAGAGACCCTGGCAACTGACTCACACCCGTCAAAAACTAGTTTCTTGTAAAGTGACAAAATCACCATCACTGTTTTGTCAATCGTCACCCACACACTGCACTTGAAAGCGCGGCATGGAATTAATTGATTTTTTCATTCATTCGTTATGGGATCTTACACACCGTGCCCCCCGCACCACCCAGCTATTCTTATTTTTCAATAACTAACTAATTTTAATGATAAATAGCAAAACGTTACTTTGGAATCAAAATAGACCTAAAAAAGTATTAACAACAGCATGTAATAAGACATGAAGAGGAAATGGAAATGGAATTAGATTAGGAATAGGAATATAATACTTCAATAATGGGACATTCATCGGCCAAAATAAAGAACAAAGTGATATTTTCTGTTGGCGTTAACTGAGTCCATTTCTCAAAAGAAATGGAGAGTTCCTTTTGGAGAGAGATAGACACAAACAAGTTTGAATTATTTTAAAAAATATTTAACGACGATGAGACTCACTTGATGGTGGAACCGCTATCTAATTTTTGTGTCTATCTCTCTCCAAAGAAATGGAGAGGATCCTAACTTGCGTTAACTAAGAACTGTAGTTTAAAAAAATTCTCAATTCCTGAATTTCCATAAGATTCAAATTCTTTATATTTAAACACCATTTGGAGTGATTCATTTCAAAACTAAATTATGTACTTATTTTGTTAAAAAGCCCACATATCTCTCAACATATGATCTATCCAAAACGCTGAGTTTTTAAACCACTTTCTGTTGCCCATAAATACACGTCTCTCCCTTATGTGGTAAGTTTAACTACCAGCGGATATACATCCATTTCACCAACTGGTTTAAAAATCAATCAATCCAGTGAATAGTAAATGGTCTGGTTAAAAACTTAAGGTAAATATCCAGTTTTTTAAAATTGGTTTTGGTTTGCAAACTACACATGCTACAATCCCACCATTTATGATCTTCACTCCCTTTCTCGATCTTAAATAAAATATCGATTTTGACTAACGTTGTCCTAAAAGTTTATGATACATTTTTCTCTCTTATTAGCTTCGCGAACCCAGGCCTTATGATGTTATTGCCAAGGAGTATCTTGCTGCAAGGTTGGAAGCTACAAAGGCGAAGGAAAAAGGGGACAAAAAACATCAGGAGCTGGCAAGCCGTATCATACGAAAACTGAAACAGGAGCTGTCTGCTCTAGGTTAAATTGAATTTTATTTTTTTTATCTTTATTTCAATATCTTTTGTGATATTCAATTCGTCTTAGTTTATTGTAAAAT
This sequence comes from Trifolium pratense, assembly GCF_020283565.1. Lineage (NCBI taxonomy): Eukaryota > Viridiplantae > Streptophyta > Magnoliopsida > Fabales > Fabaceae > Trifolium > Trifolium pratense. The sequence continues at coordinate 32,309,528 of NC_060060.1, read as the reverse complement.
ATATTGAGCAGGATTATCAGATGATACTTTGGCCTTAGAATACGACCAAATCAGTACTAAACATGCATCTGAGGGAGCTTCCATGGGCCATGAGCCTTTGATAGAAAATGAGCCAAGCGATGTAGAAAGTAATTCTGCCGTTATTTTGCCATCTAATGTGGCCGCAATAAACGGTAGTGATGTGGAAAATCATAGCGCAGATGAAAATCTTGCCAAGTCTTGCTTACCAGCTGTACATGTTGAAAAAGATTCTGCACAAGGAGTGGCTGGAGACATTGAGCTTGGTGGTTTCTTCTTGGAGGATATGCCATCTAATGAAATACACCCTGATATTTTGAAAGCACAGAAACTAGAAAAAATTAAAAGATTATCCGAGAAGAACTTAGATAAGTTAGATGGCATTTGGAAGAAGGTAAGTTATTGGCTACATTTCATGACTATCTTGATGAAGTTTAATGCAATTCATGTGTCTTCCAATTATTCTCAATATCTTTTAGCTACACTGGAGTTTGAAGAAACACAATAATTACATTGGTTGGGCTTTGGACATGCAAATGCTTTGCTGAAACTAGTATACAAGTATCAAGGAAGGCGAAAGGGATGTTTTCATGAATTTGATATGACATTTCCCTTTTTACATTTTCTTATATTTATTTTCCAATATTTTCGAAATAGTAAAATAAAATGCTACATGAACCTGCACTAGAATTTAGACTTCTTGTTATGTGATAAGATTATATTTTTGCTTCTATTTGGTGTAAATCACGGGCTTTTTAATGCGGTTTCACTAACCAGATATGACGAGGGATTGGTTAGTTTTGCCCAGTGATTTTATCTTTTCATTTTGGGTTGGTTTCTGGTTTGGTGATTTGTTTGGGAGGATTCCTTATTCCCGCATGTAATTTTTTACTCTTCATCTTAATGAGCTTGTTCTTTTGTAAAGAATATAATATAAAATAATTACACATGTCGTTTTTTCTAAGCATTGGGTGGATAACAATGTATTCTATATATATAAATCTTGCCATGATCCGACAATATTCATTTCTTACTTGTTACAACTTATTTATGGACAGGGGGACCCTCAAAAGGTTCCAAAGGCTATCCTTCATCAGCTTTGCCAGAAATCAGGATGGGATGCTCCAAAATTCAATAAAATACTTGGCAGAGGAAAGAGTTTTTCCTATACTGTAAGCATATTGCGTAAAGCTAGTGGCAGGGGCAAGAATCGAAAAGCCGGGGGGCTGGTCACACTTAAGCTTCCAGATCAGAATGAGGCCTTTGAATCTGCTGAGGTGAGTGATCCATATGCACGTATTATGATTCTATGGTTGAGAAAAAGGTGAGAGAAATTTAATTGGAAACTGGATTCAATGCTCCTTAACGAATTGATAGTGTAAATAAAGCTTTTGTAGACAGGTTATGGTTTACCAGGAACAACAAAGCTGGTACAACCAATTACCCAACTTAACATCAATAGTTACAAATAGTAAAAAACAGAGTTGATCTTAATATTTTCTTAAAATATTTTGAAGAATGTGCTAGATCTTAAAACCTTTTTCTATGGTGCAACCTGGGTGCAGCCCATGCATCCCAGTTTTATCATTTATGGGAATTGTTTCCTGTAGATACAATATTTGCAGTGTTTACTTGATTGCAGGATGCACAGAATAAAGTGGCTGCATATGCTTTGTTCCAACTATTTCCTGATTTCCCAATTCATCTCCTAATTACGGAGCCTTATGCTTCAGTTGTTATGAAGTGGATGGAAGGTAAGCCTTTTTATTTTTTTTATTTTTTTTTTATGTTTTGTTGAACTTTGTTTCTACCATTTTGTAATGCGACTGTCATGTTATTGGTATAATTATTTTGATACTTAGGTTAAATGTTTTTAGTCCTAATAAATCATCTCATTTAAGTTTAGTTCTTATAATTTTTTTATCCATTTTTAGTCGCCAACTTTTACAAAAACTGAGTGGTTTTAGTCCCTAAATAAAAGCATGCAGTTTTTGTAAAATGTGAGCACTGGAAATTAATGATTTTTTGTAAGTAATAAACTTAAAAGGTGATTTTATAGAGACTAAACATATTTAACACTTTATCTCTTCAATATAAAAGTTTCTTAGAAGATATGAAATTTAAAACTTACAGGGGAATCATTGACCAAGCTAGAAGACAGTGTGGAAGATCATAAGTCTCGTTTTGTGGAGTCAATATTAAGTGGCGATGGCTCTGGTGAAACTGCATCTGCTGATGTTATAGACTATAAGTTTCCTCAAAACAACGGTAGAATTGATGAAAATAAAAGTTCAACCATTGATAGTCATCAATCATTTGCTCAGAGTAGGTTATTCCACTTATCTAAATCAATTTGGATTTGGAATCTTAGTTCCTTTTCTTTTCTGCTTATTTTTTGTGATGATGTTTTTTTAAATCAGCCTGGCCATTTTTGAAACTAAATGTTTCTTGAAGGTTGGTAATATTAACATCTACACGTGTTCAGTGTTTGAAAGAAACATCTGGATTTCATAAGTATAACTGGTTTACTTAGAGCCCGTTTGTTACGGTTTTTTTTGGTGAAAAAAATCACTTTTAGAAGTTTTTACCTGTTTCTAAAGATTTTTTAAAAAAAAATGAGAATCTGAAGAAATACAAAAAGTAAAAACTGCTTCAAACTAGAATCTGTTGAGTAGTTTCTCTAGAAAATCATTTCGATAACGTGGTTTTTAAAAAATAATTTATTCTCATATGATAAACAAACATAAAACAAGTTAAGTTTTTTTTTTGTTAAGAGTAACAATCCTCACTTTACAAACCGGTTTTGTAGGGTTGAGTTTGGTCCAACTCTCAAATCTCTAAAATCTAATCTCTATTATTGAATATCACAATCACTTTATTTAATCTTTAACCAATGGCCCTTAATTACTCTATAAACTATAACTGCTTATCAATATATTTGTGGGTATTATCCGTAGCCAACCTAACTTTTCCATCAACAATGAATACAATTAAAGGATAGGCTTTGGGGACAAATCAAGAACACCATATGGCCATTCAGGAGAATAAAAGGAATAAAAGTACAAATAGCAAGAAAATAAATGGGAATTGTGTTTTTATGAATATAATGAACTTTCTATAGATGGTCCCCTAAATCCCGGCGTAGGATTTATTGTGACATAACTCTGTCAAATTTGAAGGTGTTAGATGAAGTATATTAGAAATATATAAAGTGAAAACAAATGATAGAAAGAAGACAGAAACTGAGTTATCTCATAACCAATAATATATTATGTTTTAAGTACAATGAACACTAAGCATAGGAAGCAGAAGAATAGAGAATCTCAAAAGCTACTTAACCCAATTTCCCTGAGATTGTTATTTTGATATGTAAGTTTTATATAGCTGCTGGTTAAATATGCTATTGATACACTTATGAGACATGAAAGATCTTTTACGAGCGAAGACTTTGATACCTTTTGATTTTGATTGTAATTGAATAACATTTTACAAATACAATGCTTAAAGTTTAAGTGGGTGTCACCTTTTGATTGTCACGAATTTAGAATTATATTTTGCAGGAGGAACCTACAGTAAGGAATTGGAGAGTACTAATTTGAGACAGGCGCAATACATTAAAATGGGAACACAAAGATACCAGGTTAGCACGTGTTTTGTTTGATTTCTTATAACGACTCTGATTTTCTTATTGCTGTATTAGTACTTCATATCTGTGTTGTGGATTCAGAGGAAAAAGTGACAGAAAATATAACGACTCTGATTTTCTTATTGCTGTATTAGTACCTAGTGTGAAAAACTCAACTCTCACATTGAAAACTGATAAGGCCTGAAGGTGTATAAAGAGTAGCACCCCCACCTTAAAAGCCGTTTTTGTAAGGACAAATTAGGCCCAATATAAAACATAATATGGTATAAGTGTGTATCCATTCGGGTCACTCACCAAATTATCCACACATCAAGCCCAATACTGCTCTAGACGTGAGGGGGTTTATTGGGAAAAATCCAAGTTCCACTTTGAAAAGATACAAGGCCTGGAAAAAGATTATAAAATGTGACACCCTTCACATTACAAGCCGATTTTGTAAGGATGAGTTAGACGCAGTATAAAAACCTAATATTAGATTTGGATGGAACGTAAGATTGCAACACAAATCATAAGATCCTACCTAAAATGCAAAATTAAATGTGCACAAAAAATAACATAAAAGAAAATAACCTCGAAGTCACATCATTAAATTAAGTTTATTGAAAATTCAAAATCATAAGATTGCGATCCAAAACATAACACTATTCGACGGCACAAGTTCATAATCTCTACATCTCTAGAAACTACAATTCTATATATCTAGTCTAGTATATTAATCAATTCCCATTTGGGATATTCATGATCATCCTCCATATTATCTTCATTCTCATCAGTGACATTTCCATGTCCATCTTCATCAACATTAGGAACCTCAATTCATTTGCACCACCACCACTAGCTTCTCCAACTTCAACCAAGTCAACTACAATTGGACCATCTATCATCATGCACAACCCAATCAGCATAAGAAGAAAGCTTCTCAATATTATAGTCAATTGCTTTTCTAACTTGCTTGTGTTTATTCTTGAATTAACCATCACAGATGCCACATCATTCATGATCTTTTGCTTTAAACAGTTTTTTTTAATTTATTTATGTTTTGTTAATGTGGACCAATAATTATAAAGTCAATTGATACATAATAAACCAAGAACAAAATACAGATTATTTTATAAATTGGGGGGCTTACCATCTGAAAGGCACTCCAATTACACAACAATCAGATGAACTATATGTCAGATTCCATACTCTTATAGCAAACATTGATTTACTTTTGGAATCCTCAATCTAGAAATCAATATGACTTATTTCGTCGATGTCTTCCACCATCCTTTCTATATAATTGTATGATCCTTTCTTAACTTCATAATCATTTTCAAATCCACAAGTATTATGAAACTTGGGGTTAAAGTAATATCCTGCACCATGCAAGGGGCTATTCAGTTGGTCATCACATCTTTGACAAGGAAAAAAATTGTATTAGTTTCCAAATGAAGTCTTTAAATTATAAAACCAAACATAGAGAAGATAAGCACCTTTCGTTATAATCAACTGAGACACCATGGATCCATGCCACATTACTCTTCAATCCTATATCATTTAATTCACTCTAGTCCTAGGCCCTTCACTTCCATTACTGCACCTTCAACATTTCCATCCTCCCTAGGCACAATTGATTGACCTTTATTTGGAGAAAAATATCAATTTGTACTAACCTAGATATATTTTTCGTTCCAGGATATGTTGAAGTTTAGAGCTACACTTCCTATTGCCACACTAAAGGGTGATATATTGCAAATTCTAAAGGAAAATGATGTTCTTGTTGTTTGTGGGGAAACAGGCTCTGGAAAAACAACTCAGGTAACATTTCAGTTGTAGGTTGTGATTTTTTGACACATCATATCAAAACTTTATGTCGTCAATTGCATTCTTCTTGCTTCAGGAATTTGAGTATAGTTGATTGTAGATGGCAAATTCCCCCTTCGAGTTAGAGTGTTTGCATAATATTTTAAGATTGACTTTAATGTAGGTTCCTCAATTCATATTGGATGAGATGATTGAGTCCGGACATGGTGGACACTGTAATATTATTTGCACACAACCAAGGAGAATAGCGGTAAGTACAAAATCTTCTACGTGCATATTTGGCCAATGTATATCTTCTGCAATTTTAAACTGTAAATTGACACTGCCATTGTTGAAAATAAGATTAAGATCCATGCATTTACTGTATAGGATAGATATGTATATAGTCTCAACTAACATTCAATTAGTTGTTATATAGTGAAACAACTTGTAACTAATTTGTAACTGTTAAAACTGGTTCTGTAACAGTTTGACAACTCTGACTAAGCTTCATGTAGAAGCTTATTAGAATTTGGGTTGAGCCTAACTCAACTTTACAAAACCGGCTTGTAAGGAGAGGATTGCCTCCCTTATAAATATATCTTTAGACCATTTCTCATTCGATGTGAGACTCTTTAACATCAAGGTATAGTATATTGATTGGGGAAAACCTAATCTCCAAAAAGTAAAAAGTGAAATGTTGCAATGCCAAGTGCAAAAACATAATATTAAGCCAAGGCATTAGCGATTTGTGAGTTCATATTATTCAAACAGCTCCCTAGGAGCTTAGATTTGGGGAGGCTACACAAATGACACTTATTTGTGATAGTTAAGTTGCAATTCATATTGCCTCAAATCCAATGTTTCGTGAGAATAATCACATTGAGATATATTGCCATTTTGTTAGAGATTTTGTTTGAAGATATAATCGCTAGTTTTGTCAGTTCAAAAGATTTTATCTGGATATATCATCACTAGCTTTGTTAGTTAAAATGACCAATCGGAAAATGTTTTTACAAAGTCTTTGAGTGGTCCTCATATAAGCTATATATATATAACTTGAAGGGGAGCTTAGAAATAGTGAAACTATGATAGCCAGTATTTTAAAAAATTTAAATATGGTAACTATTATTCTTTGTGTGTTTATTAGGATTGAATATCCATATATATAATATAGCTTTTTTTTTTTTTTTTTTTTGAATCAAATATATATAACATAGCTTAGTTGTGAAATACATGGGTTTTTTTTGCTTCCCACCTCCCCCTATCTCTCTCTGTCTCAACATGCTTATAATTTAAATTTTGTGATCTCATGTTTTAACTTTCTTTTTCACATGTTAGATTGGACTTGCTTACAAGCTTATTATTTGTTGTTTATGTTTTAGGCTATTTCCGTAGCTGAAAGGGTAGCCGATGAGCGGTGCGAACCTTCACCAGGTTCTGATGGCTCCTTGATTGGTTATCAAGTTCGTCTAGATAGTGCCAGGTGTTCATTTGTCCATTCAACATTTTGTTTTAAAGTGATGGATATAATTAACAAATTGTTTGCCATTCAAAAAAAAAAAAAAAAAAATTAACAAATTGCTTATTGAACCAAATAGGCCAAGCATGAAGCCCTAGAAAAAAGCTCTGGGTACCACATAACAGTGTCTTAAAAAATGCTATAACAAAGAATACTTGCAATACTGTGTGAGATAGAAGAGATGAGAGAAGTATTATACTCACTCTTATCAACTTGTAACTGCCATTCATCAAATATTTTTATGTTATGCTACTAAATACCCCTTTCAGTCCTTTTTATAAGAACAAAAAAAAAAAAAAATCACCAAGGCCAAGAAAACACATTGTAAATAGTTGTCTTCATTTAATACTCCTATAAATTTAAAGTTATTCCCTGAATACCCCTATTTAATCACTTTTAATTCCACTAACTTACTTATTTTTAATATTCTCTCTCATAATAAATAAGGGCACAAATGAAATTAAACATCTAATACATCTAAAAATTGGTCAAAGTTTCTTATAAAAAGGACCAAAAATATTTTCACTTTTTTTTTCTTATAAAAAGGACCGGAGGGAGTACTATTTTTAGTGTTTAAAAGGTTTTAAGATTGTTTAACAATGCACATGCAGTACCTTGATCCTTTTGTATAGAAAATTCTTAATTAGTGACATAAAGAAAGTATTATGTAATGGAATGCTAATTACATTGTATATTTTTCCCCCACCCCATATGCCGAATGTGAGATGTTTTCTCTCTTTGTTATGTTATATACGACTTATAAGTAATAGTTTATTGACTGCTTATTTTCATGTCAGGAACGAAAAAACAAGGCTTCTGTTCTGTACAACAGGCATCCTTCTGAGAAAATTAATGGTACATTATTTCTTTTGAAGAGTTTAATAGGTTTATTATTATACAAAAACTATTCAATGAGAAGAAACTTGAAGAAACATTCAGTTATTCAAGAAAAGCATAGAAAACAAAGAAAGATACGATTCTTATTTATATGCTGATAATATGGAAGATTAATCAAGATTTAGTTATGGGAGAATAGTTAACCACAACTAACTACATTACTCTAATGGTAAATGTTGAAAGTACTCTATAATTTCAGAGTATATTTATTCCAATGAAAGAGTGCTCCTTTTATAGGAGATAGTACATAAAGAAATTCCACAAATTAAGAATGAATGATTTATGGAATAAAAATAAAACTCAATAAATATAAAATAAATGTTGTGACTAGTGGTATGTTCATACAAAAGTCAACGCACTCTATTTTCAATACCGAGCTATATTTGTTTTTATATATTGAATTTAAAGTTATTATTTACCTTGTTCATTTGTTAAATTTTATGTTATGATTTACCTTATTCATTTTGCAGGGGAACCGAAGCTTGACGGGCATTACTCATATCATAGTTGATGAAGTTCATGAAAGGTCTTTATTGGTCAGTTAAACCAATTAGGATGGTACACAAAAACATTTGCGTGAATCTTACACTGTGACATGGTTTCCATTATTTATGCCTTATCTGACTTGATGTGTGGTTCTTTGTAAGACATCTCTTAGAATTTTGAGTTGAGCCTAACTCAACCCTACAAAACCGGTTTGTAAGGTGATGATTGGCTCTACTTATAAACCCATGTGTTCAGGCCATCTCACATCCGATGTGGGAATCTCAACAATATCCTTGAATTCCATGCATAAGTATTTAAGTCATATATCAATCTAAGGATGCTACCATTGATAGGTGAGAAAAACTGAAATAGTTTTTGGTAGGGAACATATAAAAGAAAGAAAGAAAGCAGGCTTTTAATATTATTTTGTGTATATATAATACAACATAATCATCCAAAAGTCATATTCATACTGATATTTATGTCAAAAACTAATGTAGTATTACTAGTGTAAGCTAAGTGAAATTACCTAATTTGTAACCTTAACTTTTCCGAAATATATTTTGGTTTATAGAGGACTCGCGGTGCTTTATCTCTTCACCATCTTATGATAATAATCTATTCTTTTTCTTAGAAATATGTTAACCTCATTTTTTATTTTTTTTTTAATTTGTTACAGGGCGATTTTATTCTAATTGTGTTAAAGAATTTAATTGAGAAGCAGTCCAGTGAAAGCTCTTCAAAAGTCAAGGTCATTCTAATGTATGCTTTTAAGTATTTAAATTTGTTCCAAGAATTAGTAGTCTATTTTAGGCTTTTTTTAGCTCAACTTCCTTTTTATCTTACAACCATAATGATCAGGTCAGCAACTGTGGATTCAAGTTTATTTTCAAGATACTTCGGTCATTGCCCTGTAGTTACTGCAGAAGGCAGGACTCATCCAGTGACAACATACTTTCTTGAGGATATATATGATCAGATTAATTATCGACTTGCTTCAGATTCACCAGCTTCTTTAACATATGAAACATTTCCCGAAGGACAGGTAATCTACAGCCTCTTAAGATCATTTTTGCTGAATTGAGTTATAATTTATCTGATTTATAGTTGTTTAACCATTCCTTCTAGCTAATAGAACTAGACCAGAGAAATTGGTATCTATATTGATAAAATTAGTAGAAACAACAATTTATTTATAATAATCTTTGGACTGTTAACTCAGAACGGTGAATGAGTTCTTTTACAATACAACAAATTAGGAATTAACTCATAAACTAGGAAAAGAAATAGTTTACTGTTACAAGGGGTCTAACAATATAGCTCCCCAACATTGGATCCAGGATAAAAAGGGAAGTGTTGAGAGTCCGACATTGGATGAGACATGACTTGAAAGTGTGTTATAAGTAGGAGCTTGTTTTGCTTGCCACTAAAATTATCTCAGCCTGATGATCATTCCAGCTATCTGGCTAAGCTATTGTGAACCTTGTGAATTTGCAAAGCACCACTATATTTCTCTTTTTGTTATTTGTTCATGGTAAACCATTGTTAACTTTGTGAGAATCTCATGGATTCTGAGAGAGAACTCTAAAGTGATTCAACTGAATCTTGATCAATTTTTCATTTATGAATTCTGTTGCTATTACAATGCATGTGAGATCCATTTATAGATCCTTTGTAAGCTTTACTGCACTAACTAATTCTGTTAGTTAGTTTCTGATTTTCAGGGGATAGTTACAAGGAAATATTACTGTGTGGTGAGGGTATACATTAGATAACATAGGCACTAGCCTAGACGAGGATATCTCCACTAATTAATGTGTAGTTGGACCTATCCTTTAATAACCATCAACGTCTTTTTTTGTTATTTGTAGTAATGTTTGGGGTCTAATAAAATAAGCACATTCTACAACAAAAAATGGTTCATCACTTTTAAGGAATAGAGGGAGTGTGTGTGTGTGTGTGTTTCCCTTTCACAGCTGTGTAGTTCATTTTTGTTATTCATAGTTCAACTGTAAATCCACACAAACATCTTCAATCTTCTGTAATTCAAGTTGACTCCACACTTTGTAATAATTAGATTGCTAATAAAAATTGCATTATTGTCTGGCCCGATTTTAGAACTAAGGATATTTCTTAAAAAAATGTACAAATTTTACATTGAAGAATCAACCCAGATGTTATACAGATTACCCTTACTCAATTTAATGAAATGCTGCAATTCAGAACTTGCAGAGAGCTCATGTGACAAACAACAGGGGGAAGAAGAATCTAGTCTTATCTGCATGGGGTGATGAGTCTGTGCTTTCTGAAGAACTTTTTAATCCATATTTTGATCTTAGTTATTATCAGTCATACAGTGAACAAGCCCAAAAAAATCTGGTGAGTCTCTTTTAAAATGTGAATCTTCATACTACCTATAATGTAACCTCTAATTTGACCATTCAGAAAAATTATTCAGAAAAGAGTAAATGAGGATGTCATCGATTACGATCTTATTGAAGATCTAATATGTTACATTGATGAAAGTTGTGGTGAGGGTTCCATCCTTGTCTTCTTACCGGTAAGACTATTTGGTTTTCATTTGAGCTGGTACGCATACCTGTATTTTCTTATATAGTAATATATCTTCATTGTAATTTGACTTGTTAGGGAGTGTTTGAGATAAACCACTTACATGATAAGTTAGCAGCGTCGTACCAATTTGGTGGGCCATCTTCTGATTGGATTATTCCTTTGCATTCGTCAGTTGCGTCAACTGAACAGAAAAAGGTGTTTTTACGCCCTCCAGGAAATATACGCAAGGTGAGTTTGATCCATACAGTATATTAACTAGTACTATAAAACACTAATATTGTAGTAATCTGTTAAAACTCATTAAGGAGAACTTTGCAAATACCTTGCTCGAGGGTTATTATACCTTGGAGCATATGTATAAGAATATGCATACAATTACTTTTGTTACATATAACGTCAATCTGAGGTCATGATACCTTGGGGCATATATATAATAATATGCATCCAATTCCTTTTGTTACATATAAAATCAATCTGAGGTCCTTGTAGAGATTTCATGAAGATATCGGCCAATTGATTATTGGAGTTCACTGAAGAGGTTTAATGATGCCTGATAGGATCTTCTCTCTGATGAAGTGCAATCACTTTTATGTGTTTAGTCCACTTATGAAAGATGTGATTTGAAGAAAGATACAATGCCAACTGATTATCACACATATGTTCTATAGGTCTTAGTTCACAAAATTTCATCTCTTTTGAGTAAGTGTTTCAAACCACAAAAGTTCACAAGTAGTGTGGGACAACAGCCTGAAGTAGACCTATCACCAGTATCATCTACCCATTCTGCATCTGCATCTGCATATCCAATGATATTGGTATGACCTCAATTTATATGAATAAGCCCTTTCCTAAGTGACCTCTTAATATACCTCAACATCTAATCTACTATATTCCAAATTTCCAATGGCTATCACAAGGTGAATTTAGAAATTGACCCAAACTGACAACAAACGAGATATTTGGTCTGCTCAAAGTGTTAGATTATTCAATTTTTCCACTAATCTCCTGATTTGGCTTGGGTCAAGATGTGCCTCCTCTTGATTTTGTTGAAGTTTCACATTAGGGTCCATAGAAGTTTCACATTAGGGTCCATAGAAGTTTCACATTAGAGTCCATAGGCAGTATTTGGCGCACTTGTTTCCATCGGCAATCCAATTTCAACAAAGGATCTTCTTGATGGTCTTTTGGAAGAAAATCATGTCGTCATCATGTCAATCACTGTTAGTGTTGAAGCTCTCCATGCTCATGAAGCAACAGTCTAGAACACTGCAAACTCATGTCTTCAATTTGCAAATTGTTTACTATTTATTTTAGAAGGGTTAAATAAATTTTTGGTCCCTATAAATGTCTCAAATTTTGTTTTTAGTCCCTCTAAAAAATTTCAGCAAGTTTTGGTCATCCAAATGTTTTCCGTCACCGCTTTTGGTCCCACTTTTAAGTCAATTCATGTGTATCCTTCAAAATTTTGAAATATTTTTTGCAGTCATATTTAATACATTATAGAAATTTCTCTTTAGAATTTTTTAATAAGAGATGAATTAAATATGAATTTTGTAGTTTTTGGCGCTTAAAAAATTCATATTTAGTTCATCTTTTGTTTAAAAATTCTAAAGTTTTGTCAGACAAATTCTTATAATATTATAAATATGAATACAAAAATCATTAAAAAAATGTGAAGAGTACACATAAGTTGACTTAAAAGCCTAGACCAAAAGTCGTGATGAAAAACATTTGGATGACCAAAACTTACTGAAAGTTTTTAGAGGACTAAAAATAAAATTTGGGATATTTGTAGGGATACAAAATTTATTTAACCCTTTATAAAATATAAGAAAATATAATATATTTGATCTTATGTTAGATTATCAGATTATTTAGATAATAATAGTTATTTTCTTATACTCTAAAAACTATAATGGTTTTTGTTTATCTTTGTATATCTTAAATCATGTTTTATTGTACTTCTAGGTTGTTATAGCCACAAATATAGCAGAGACCAGCATAACAATAGATGATGTGATATATGTAATTGACTGTGGAAAACATAAGGAGAATCGTTATAATCCGCAGAAGGTATGCTCTTGTGGCGTCCTTTTAATAATTTCTTTGCTTGCTGTTTTACCTTATGAATCTTTACACTCTCTGGATCAAAATCTAATGCGCTAAAAGACAGACAGTTTTATTTTATTTTTTTATTTTTAAAAAAGAGGAGTAGCAAAGAATTACTACCTCAAAATATATATAACCATGAAAGACAAGAGATATACAAAAAAAGGAGGGGGACTAGAAAACAAGGCTTACCCAATCTATTGTCAACAAAAAAGGAAGAAATTTGAGGGGGAAGCTCATTCCAAAAAGTAAAGCTATTCAAGCCTAAACCAATGTTAGCCAGTCTATCTGCACATTGGTTTCCCTCCCTGTAAACATGAGACACCACAAAAGACAGACAGTGTATACATGAATAAATTATTTAGAAATCAGAGTCACTAAAACATAGTATGATACTGATATCGTACAATACGGATACAATTATTGGGAAAAAATTAAAAATTATAAGTCCTGATATAACTATAGTGCAAACACATAAATTTTTTGTAAAATTAATATTAATTTGAAAACACATCGTAAGATACCAATAGGGTACAATAATTAATATTAAAACACAAATATTAAATTAAAAGAGAGAATCAATAATTTTTTGGGTGGCAAGAGTCATTGTTGAGATGATAAGTTTTTCTCATGTATTTATTTTTATGGTACTGGTATACAAGTTCACTGAATGGAAGTAAGAACATGTGAAATACAACTGGAAGTATCCGAAGGGTCGGGGAAGTATTATACATGAATATAATACAAATTAAATCATAGATTCCTAATCTAAGGTCTTACACCTGTTGCAGTACTTGGGATGCAATGGATCACCTAAAGGAAATAAGTCTTGAAATGTTCCCATCCTCATTGTTATTTTTTAGTTATTTTGCTGGTCTAAATAAATAAATAGTTGAAATGGAAGTGATCTGTTCTATTCTACTATTTTTATTGTTTACCGATTTCACTTTCTTTTGCAGAGCTAGAATTACAACAAAAAAATTAGTATTAAACTCTTAACCAGGGCTGGTCCCGATTATTTGGAGGTCCAGCTCTGAATATTAAAAATGTACCTCTTAATAAAAAAAAAAACGCAAAAAATTCGAAAAGAATAATTCTCATTTAAATTGTAACTAGCATTAATAACTAGCAGTTTTTGCAGCAAATTCATCAATCAAATTTTCATATTGTATATTATTCAAGTGATCATTCTCAATTGCTATCAATGCGAAGTCATTAAGTCTTTCTTGTAACATGGTAGACTGCAAGTAAGACTTCAAATTGAGGCCTACTACCATTTTTATTTTTTAAATCAACCTTTCAATTTTTTCTAGAGGCCTACTACCATATACTTTTTTTTAGGCCCCAAAAAAATGGAGTCCGGGCTCCATAGGACACCTTGCACATGTTACAGGCCGGTCTTACTCTTAACATGCGTGGAATGAGAAAATAGAACACCTTACTATCTGGTTTGATTTTATGGTTGATATTAGAAATTGTCTAGCATGGTTGAAGATTGGATTTCTCAAGCAAATGCAAGGCAGCGTCAGGGTAGAGCTGGACGTGTAAAACCTGGAATTTGCTTTCGCTTGTACACCCGTTATAGATTTGAAAAACTCATGCGTCCTTATCAGGTATACATTTTGAAAGAAAATGCTTAAAAGAATACTTACTAACAGAATTCTTTTACTGATAGCTTTAACTGCTTATGACAGTTACAACTATTTTTGTGACTTACTCACTGATGTAACCTCTCACATTAGAATGAACATTATTCAGATTATATATTTCAGATTCTCTTGATTACTATGTTTCTTTGTACCGTGAATTCTAAAAATATAGATTCTTTAATTTGAATTTAGTTTGCTTTTATGTTTTCATTTACTGTTGCTATGTTTTTGTTGTAAATATGGTTTTTTTTTTTTTTAATTATTTGTAACAATTGTCTTTTTCCATTAATCAGGCCAATTAGATTTAGAATTGTCTGTTTGAACAAATTTGTGTTTGTATCCTAATAAAATCTTTTGAAATAATTTTTACAATATTATTCCTTAATTCTACAGTTTTCGCTAATAATTTTAAAAAATGATTCCTTATTTACATTTTGTTTCCCCGTTTCATAATTTTGCAACAGAAAAGAAAGCAAAATGCAAATCACGGCTTTTAACTTTTAAAATTTATAATTCTAAAAATACCCAGTCTCCCTCTTTTTTAAGATTTTGAGAATGAATTGCCAAAACAATTGTCTTTTGTTTTGTATTTCCATCATTCTAATATCCTTTATTTTCCTTGTGTGTCCATGTTATATTGTTCTTATCCAGGTTCCAGAGATGCTTCGGATGCCATTAGTTGAATTGTGTCTGCAGATTAAGTTACTATCTCTTGGATATATCAAGCCATTTTTGTCTATGGTAAGCAATTTTTTTTAGAATTTAAAAAAATTATGTGATCAGTTTATCTGGACAACTCTTTACAATATATTTCCATTAACAGGCTTTAGAACCTCCAAAAATTGAAGCAATGGATTCGGCAATGTCTCTATTGTATGAGGTACTCTGATCTTTTTTATTTTCACTGATTTTGATGTGTTAGAATTAAGTAAATCTGTGGATTTTCCTTTAAATGTAAACTTCCTAGATTGATTGTTAATGTTTCTATAGTATACAACTTCCTAGGTTACTGCTTACTCATTAAGCATTAAATGTATTCGATGTAAACACCATTATAAATTAAATGTTATGTGCTCTGACCTCTGAGTATAGGCACAGAAAATTACACGAAGGAATTATTTTGAGTTTTTATTTTTCTATAAATTTTGTTTCCGATGCCTTTTTTTACAAGGTTTAATATGTTGGAGGGATTAATCTAGGGTTTGCCCCTTGTAAAGGGGTAGTTGCCTAAAGTTTTTGGGTGGGCGTGTAGTAGTGAAATCATAAACCCTAAATTTTAACCGCAGAAATGCAACTGCGACGGGAAAAGCGGTTGTGCTTTACTTGCAACGATAAATTCTCGTGGAAGATATAATATATCTTATCAAGATTAGCCCCTACAAAGATTTGCATCAACGTTTAATCCTTAATTTGGTGTTTTTAGATTCTAAAATGTGAAAACTGAATATTATTATATTTCAAGTTATGAATAATGTACAATCACTAATGTGTTTATATAGGCTATTCCAACCTAATGGGCTCATGAGCCGAATACATATTACTAAAAAATTGTTATTCAGCCCCTTAGTTAGTTGATCTGCAAGGTTGCCTTGGGAAGAGACATATGGAGTCCAAATTATACCACTATCTAATTTTTCTTTTGATAGAGACCCGAGTATGAGGGATAAAGGAAAAGGGTTATTATTGTAATAAAGAGTATGGTGAGGTTATATGGTAAATAAAGAGTGGATTAAAAGATGCTTAGTTGGCAAGTTTGTTATGCCTTAGTAGTATATAGTGTGGGATTATGGAAGATTTTAGTTGGAAACATTATGGTTAGGCAAAGAAAGAGTGTTGTCTTTCTTTGAGGAGCTTCGCTCCAAGGGTAGATTGAAATTCATTTCCTTCTGCATTTTTCTTTCATTTTACTACAGTATTTTTTATTGTTCCATTTTCAGTCAATAAACACATTATTTGATATACTTGCATTTCCGGGTTCCAACAATGAATTCCAATCTACCCTTGGAGCTAAGCTCCTCAAAGAAAGAGAGCACTCTTTCTTTGAAATCTTCCGTAATCCCACACTTCCCTTACTCACTATATATATATATATAGTATACTACTAAGGCATAACAAACTTGCCATCTAAGCATCTTTAATCCACTCTTTATTTACCATGTAACCTCACCATACTCCTTATTACAATAATAACCCTTTTACTTTATCGCTCATATTTGGGTCTCTATCAATTATGATGTCATGAATGGCTGAATGTTTATCTTTCTCCTCCAACTCCCTAATTCCTATTTGATCTATAGAGACAAGGAATTTTGAAAATCCTCATTAACTTTGGATATAATTGTTCTTTTGATAGGTCTTTGGTTTCTTAATGTGGTTTTCTTTATCTGTTTATTAATAAACCAAAGAATTCAAATGTGGTTTTCTTTTTCTGTTTATCAATAACCTAAAGAATTCAATTGAACTCAGTTCCTTTTGTTTTTCTGAGAAATTTTCAAACTCCACATCAATATCTTTTCTCATCCATGTAGTTTTTTTTCACCAGAAACAAATATTCCATTTCCAATTAGCCGTGTGTGTGGAAATATGTTTATAAATAGTCATAACATGTTTGCAAAACTATGTAATATGATAGATAAAATGTTTCCTGATTTTTGTATATGTTTTCTTATGATGAAACCAAAATGTTGTAGGTCGGTGCTCTTGAAGGGGATGAAGAGCTGACACCTCTTGGGTATCATCTGGCGAAACTACCTGTTGATGTATTAATTGGGAAGGTGTGCACAAATTATTATTTCCTCTTATCTTCAAAGGATTAAAAAGTTTTTTTTTTTATTTTCCTGTTTTCAACGCAGCCATATCTCTCTATAATACATTGATTTTTATATGATGTTTGTCTTTTTGTTTAACTTTTCAAGTTTCTTCACCTAAATTAAAACTATTGGAAATTAAAACATATTAATACTCCATTTTTCAATTAGCTAAGGTTCACTGTATAGCGAGTAGATTAAGTTCAATGTATCTTAGAAAATAGTGTTGGATTAATTACTCTCGTAAATTGCTTTTTCGTTTATTATCTTTATAATTACCAGGGTTATAAACATGCTGCTAAGTGTAAAGTAATTCAAGCACATTCAGAAAAATTATTCTTTCTATTTTTCTCCCTTCTATCCAAACATTTCTACCACTAACAATCTTGCATCAAGGGTCTTTGGGTCTTTTCAATGTGAGATTTGAGTGTTTTTTTTTTTCAATAAACCCCTCATGCCCTGTACTATTGGGCTTGATGTGTGGATAATTTGGTGGGTGGCTCGAATCGATAGGTTCTAATACCATATTAGGTTTTTATTTTGGGCTTAACTCATCCTTACCATAATAAGCAGATTTGGTTCTCGTTATTATTGTATAGATTTGTCTCCTTAGTTTCCTATAATTAGAATGGATTTGATTTATTCTAATTTTAGTAAAATCCTTTTCCTTATTTAGGGTAGACTCGATAGCCTATATATTATTTACACCTTAGGTACTTGAAAATTGGAAAAATAAATTTAGACCTTATGCCTACTATTATTCTTCTCTTTTCAAGTGATATAAGGTTGCTATGCCAGCCACTAATGATGGTGTTTCTGTGACTGCAGATGATGGTGTACGGTGCAATTTTTGGTTGCTTGTCACCTATTCTTTCAGTTTCCGCATTTTTAAGTTACAAGTCTCCATTTGTGTATCCCAAAGATGAGGTCTTCTATCTTATTAGTTCTTTGATAAATATTTAGTCTGGTTAACTATGTATTTGACTTTGAATTAAATGTTGCTGGTCTATCTTCAGAGGCAGAATGTCGAAAGAGCAAAACTAACATTGTTGAATGATAAGCAACATGGGCCCGGTGACGGGAATGATATTGATAGGCAATCAGATCATTTGCTTATGATGATAGCATACAAAAGATGGGAGACTATTTTTAATGAGGTCAGTATGTTATTCTGATTTGTTTTTTAGGCACGACCTCGGTAATTAATTTTAAGATCACCTTGGTTGAGGCATGTACTATCTTACGTATATTGCCTTCTCACTATTACTAATGCTCTAAAAAATGGGATTGCATATGAAGCAGCCTTATAAGTAGAAAAGACTACCATGCATCTTACCAATAAGTAGTGTCCTTGTGAGGGAAAATAAGTACTCCCTCTGTCCCTAATTATAAGACCTTTTTACAAAAAAAAGTTTGTCCCTAAATATAAGACCCTCTATAAATTTCTAGATGCATTTATTACTCTTTTTCCAAATACTACCCTTATTAATACCACCAATTTGCATTGGAATTTGAAAAATCAACTTTAAATACATTTTCCACATAGTAATATAGTAATACCCGCACATATTTTCTTAATACCCGTGATTTTTGTTAGGGTTCTTATAATAAGGGACAGATAAAATAAGTAAATAAATAGAGAAACTGACCTTGCTTATCATAATCATCATGAGACTTAGCTGTGGATATACTTAATTGTTAGCCGTAAGAATGCATATGAATCTATGCATAAGAGCTTGTTGAGAAGTCACATTGGATGAGATATGGCCTGAAAATTTGTTATAAATGGAGGTAGACCTCACCTTACAAGCTGGTTTTGTAAGTTGAGTTAAGCCCAACCCAAATTCTAAGACCATCTCTAATGGGGAGTTCCTATTTTTTAAGCATTGATACCTATTAGGTACGCCCATTGGAGGAAAACAAAATTGAGTATATAATAGGTACAACTTCTACAATAAGCATTTTATCTCTCCTCATTAAGATATATCTTCGTGGGACCCATTTATAATGATGTAGAGTTATTGGTGGGACCCATTTAGAGGGTGTTGGGTTGGAGGGATTGAATACTTTTTTTTTTTTGAAAACTTGATATCCGGCCTAAGGACCGACTAATCTGAGGGGTCCAATCCTACTCTCCACTTGCGGGGTTCCCATTTAAAGGTAGAGCAAAATTTTGTATGGACTAGGCCACCAAAATTGGCATAAGGGGAAATCGAAACTGAGACCTTGAGAGGAGCAAACTCCAAGGTCCCAAGCCAACATCATTAGGCCAGCCCAAGTGGGTGGATTGAGTACTTATTAAGTACTATTATTAAAAAATTATAAATAAGTGATGTATACACGTGAGACAAGTACCAAAAAATGGAGAGCTCCATTGTGGATGCTCTAAGAGAATTATCATATTTGCAAGACATATATTTCATCATAGTATTGCCTTCTTTCAAAAAATACTTTATTACATTGACATTTGCAGAAAGGACCTAAAGCTGCACAGCAATTCTGCGGTTCATATTTTCTGAGCAGCTCTGTAATGTTTATGATAAGGTATATGGTATTCTATTTTATTACTGCATCTTATTCAAGAGACTAAACTCCAAAAAAGTCTTTTGTTTATTATATGTTTACTCTTGCATCTAACCATTTTACTATTTTTCATTTAAGACATCTCTCGGCTACCTCTTAGTATTCTTTCTTCTCTCGTTCCTTAACAATTCTTCTTTATCTGCCCTCCATTATATTATTTGATTAGTAATGTTATGTTTCCTATAAAAAAAACGTCCTCCACCATAAAATAAATGGTATATGTAACAAATAAGCAAAAAGGAGAAATGTTGAATTGTTAGTTTCATCAACACCAAAGGTTGAATTTACATACAATGGACATATAAATATTACAATACAATTTGTGATCCTTGTTTCCTGGTTAGAATAATTATATATTTTAGGATTGGAGAAAATGTATTATTTCTTAATGAAATCAGGATGGAGATACAATAGGTATTGCTACTCCTTGATGCACCATGCAACAGAATTACCCCCAAAATATTACAGTTATGTAATCATTAAAGGAAAGACAAACTGAGAGAAAGTGAGAACCCACCTTGTGTGCCCCACAGATTCTTTGACGGAGATTAGTCACCGTGAAATGGTGGTAGAAACTTTGTACCTATAATAACATGGCAACCCTAAAATAAAAATCGACAAAAAATTCTCTATTACTTAAAAACATCAGTTAAATCTTACAAATACTTGCACCTTGATTTTATTCAATTTAGAACAAAAACATCATAAAGCTACAACAATTAACATAAAAGATGGAAAACGAAACAACATGAAAGCTGGTGCACGACACGGGTTTTACACCCTATACTTATATACGCTGTTTACTTAAAGGTGTATGCTCTATAATGTTAATATAAGTACATGTGTAGGGGTCCCATAACATGCACCTTATTTTTAATATGATGTGATTTATCAGTAGCAATTAAGAGGTGGCTTTTTCTTTGACAAAATCTAATGTGGACTATAAACTCATCTTTAATGTGTCTAATAAGTATGGAAACTTGCCAATTTATTCTTCTATTATACCATGATACACTCAAAGAAATTTACTCAAGTATATTGAAATGGTGATTTAATGTATAATTTATTTGGGTCTCTGGAACCTCAACATTAATGTATGTCAAGGACATGCCAAAGCTTATATTTTTAAATTGTATTTTCTTTAGCAACACTTCATAAATACATGATTTATATGTATGTCAGGGAGATGAGGATACAGTTTGGAACTTTGCTAGCAGACATTGGTCTCATCACTCTTCCAAAATTTAATCAGGTTTGTTGCCTTTTCTTACTAAGTATTGTCTATGAAGTAGGATGGGTAACCAAGACTCCAAGAGTGCTCCACTTGGCAGGTACTCCCCACAAACCTGGGGTACTCCTCTAGGTCTCGGGTGGAGTGATTCTACTCATGTCTCAATACACTTTCTATTAAAGGAAATATTGATTTCATATCATTATTAATCAAGAGTCTTATATGCTTACACTGATGGTATATTTGTAATCACCCAACAAAGCCAAACATGCAAATAAGATATTCCGATTCCTATATAGAAATAATCCCAAATTTTAAAATTGAAATACTTTCGACAACCTTTTAAGAATAACGAATAGATACAATTCCGCTATATGTTTGTGCTCTATCCTAATCCTCTCTATGATGTATGACTGTTTATCTTCATCCTATGTCTCTGCTTTGGATGTACTCCTAAGTCTACATGTAAAGCCATGGCTGATCCCAGCTGGCGCTAGGCAATGCTGGCTGAAATGGTCGCATTACAGTCCAATGGCACTTATGAGTTATGACCATGTTCCCTTACCTTGTGACAAGACTATCTTTGGTTTAGATTATGGAGATAGCCATGGTTGTCAGGATCGGGATCCCACTAAAGATCGTTGGGGTACAGAAAGATCGTAAATCATAGGATCGTAACAAGGATCGTAAGATCCCACAAATTTTCATAAACATAAAAAGTTTATTAATATTGAACATAATCAAAATATAAAAACTTCATTAATCTTTAACATAACTAAAATAGCTTAACTCTACTTCCAAAAAAAATAAAAAAATAGCTTAGACTTTTAAATGATGATTATGAATAACTATGAATAATTAATGGAATTATGAATAATTAACGAAAATAGCATAGAATTGAATGATAATTATGAATAATTAATTGGATTAGGTAGCAGGTGAGTGAATTAGGGAGAGAGGAATGCATTAAACCCACCGATTCCCCATGTGAAATAATGCGTATTCCTATTTCGCTGCAAAACGAGAAGTTTCCGAGTTGAAGCGGGTCGTTTTCGGGTTGGCTGGTGGTTTTAGACCCGGGTCAGAAACGAGTCAACCGGATCGGGTCGGTGCGAAATGGGTCGCGCCTTTGACAGAACTGATCGGAACGACACGAGGAAGATCGCTGTGCCCACGATTTTACGCTCTTCCTCGGCGATCCCACCGCTCCGGCGTTTCTTCCGATCTCTGGACCGCTCCGGCACGGTGGACTGTGTTTGTCGCGTAAAATCGTACGATCTCACGATCTATAGCATGCGTTTAACAACCATGGAGATAGCATTAGCCTCTTCACCAACTAGATACTAAAAGTGCCTTCTTGTATGATACTCCGCCGGAATTATATAAGAAAAAATTGATCAAATCACGCATATATAGAAAAATAGTTTATCACATTTAGTTCATGCAATCTCAATAAAAAAAAATTAAGTTCATTGCCTAAGTTACCCTCCATAAGTAATACTCCAGTTCATTGGAAATACAAAAGGTTAAATTAAATGCGGTGTATTTTAGAGATACTATCATTAAATAGGATAGTAGTTAATTTTTGCTGATGATTCATTAAAGAACGAGTAAATTATAGGAAGTAGTTGATATGGACCAACCTCTAGGTTTTATTGTCTTCGGTGACTCTCTCCTTGCATGTCCGCTTTATCGATCATTCTATGGTTTGAAGCAGTCTCCTTGTGTCTAGTTTGAATGTTTTAGCTTGCTTCAATACAGTTTGGCACGACCAAGTGTGGCTGATCACTCTGTTTTCTTCATTTGTTTTCCTTCCGTTAGAATTCGTTTACCATTCCCTACAAAAACAGAAAGATTTCCCTCTACTTTCCTCCCCCAAAAGCCCTCACTTCCGCTCCCCTCCCCTCCAAACTCGCAAACAAAGTTGTAAAACCCAGAAGCCAACGAGGCCAAAACAGAAAGAAGAAGCCAACAAGCACAATGGAGGCCTTGATGCCAGCACATGGACGTCATGGGCTAGGCCGGCAAGCATCTGTGCTTGTGGAAACATGTGTGGCAGCAACACTTTGGCAGCCGACCGGTCAGTGGTATTCAAAACGTTTGGCAGTTCTACTTCTCACATCAGAGATTGGATATACAAGTGTCCAACGCTCAGATCTACTAAAGCCCTAAAAACAAAAATTGTGAAGAACCAAAGATCTCTGGTACCAACATAAATGTGAACATTTTCCACTCATCATTCACATTGTATTTACTAGTATATATGCAAGAAAGCAAATAGAAACGTGATTCAGCCTAGGCTATCTAAGGAAACTATGAAGGCCTGATGAACGGAAAGAATAACAATGTAATAAATAACAAATATTAAATACAAAATATATTTACTGTCGACAGTACTTAGAAAGTTGTATTAGAGTGTTTACATTAATACAAATATTCCTATACATGTCTTCTACGTTAAGTGTTGTCAAAATTTTGATAAGACTATAAGTGAGAATGCTTTGTTTGTAATTTTCTCTGATTTATAATCTGGACGACCACTTCAGATGGATGGAAAAAAGATAGGGATTCTTGACAGGTGGCTTTCTGACGCATCACAACCATTTAATATGCATGCACATCACTCGTCAATTCTGAAGGTATGGTTTGGATATATTTAGTTGTAACTTTTAGGCAATGCTTGCTTCTTTTTCACCAAAGCTCTAATGTAAAATAACTACAAATGTTACTATTTACAGTCTAATATTTACAACATATATCAGAGATTATTTGTCACTTTGTCCCTTGAGATTGGAAGTATATTTCCTTTTTTACCATTCCAAATATCCCTAATTTAAATCTCAGCTTTAATTGTTATTAGTTTGCAGCATGCATTGAAAGGAAAGTAACAATTAAATTGAGGGATTGATATAAGTAATCATTTTACCGCTTAAGTGAAAGGCTTGTTACATTATCCAATTGTTATTGGGTCTTTCCATGATAATCTGAATATTTATATCTTTGTTTGGATTTCACTTTGTTTGTCCCTGAAACTATTTTTTATGCAATCTGTCTTCCATATCTAGAATACTAATAGTAGTTCTTACTACATATCATTTGAAAGAGTAATCCATTTGTCCTTTATGGGAAATGCTTGTTGGGCATCACTTATGTGTTACATCATTTATATTATTTTCTGAGACAAGGGTCAGTCCTTGTGCTAGGCCACTCATTCTGTAGACCCTCTTATTTCCTGACCTATCATATACAGAAGTTAGTAGTGATATTGAAGTAATGATAAGCAAATATAACCATCAGATATTCTTTCAAGCAAAGATCTCTAAGTGTACCCTTGCAGGCTATACTATGTGCAGGTTTATACCCCAATGTAGCAGCTGGTGAACAAGGTATTGTTGCGGCAGCTCTCAGCAGCCTTAAGCGGTCTCCTAGCTCTGCGAATTCCAGCCGTACAGTCTGGTTTGATGGAAGAAGAGAAGTTCATCTCCACCCATCTTCTATCAACAGTAACACAAATGTATTCAAGTACCCGTTTCTTGTCTTCCTTGAAAAGGTTTGTGAAGTTTTTGCAGAACTTTGTTAAGTTTCCTTTTTAGCTTAAAATATTTCTTCTCATAATTTAGAAATGTATTATCTCTTTAGGTTTGTTCATTTATTTGTTGCTTTGAAATCAATGTCATGTGATAATATGTATATGGTATTAAGCTTAATTGCATATTTGGTCCCATACGTTTATTTTAGGTTTCAAGTTGGTCCTCTGTGTTTAAAAAGTTCCAAGTTGGTCCCTTACGTTATTGATGTCAACATAAGTTCGTCCTTTCCGTCAAATCTTGAGTTAATTTCGTTTAAAACTTCCACGTGGCACCCTCCTAAGTTGTCCATGTATGCAACTTTATTAGCCACGTGGACGATTTAAATAGAAATTGGACTAAAAGGACTAACTTACTGTAACGTAAGGGACCAACTTGAAACTTTTTAAATGTAAGGGACCAAATTGAAACCTAAAGTAAACACAAGGGACCAGATATGCAATTAAGTCATGATATTATAAGAAAATATCTTATAAAATGTTAGATATTATATTAGAGAATCTTAGTTTATTTCTTAGGATTTGTTTATAACCATATAAATAGGAAACTTAACCATTGTTTATAATCTTAGTTTATTTCTTATTATGTTAGAGAGACCTAATTTCTCTATTTATTTAGGATTGAGTCTATGTATCCTTATAAATAGGGATTTAGCGTTTAGTCTTTTGTATCTAGTTATTAAGTATAAATACGGATTAGTGTTCACCCTTTTATATCAAGTATATTTAATTTAGATTTTTTTTTATCAAGTTATTAACTATTATATTCAATGTTCTTATGTTTTCTTTCCTCCTTTTGTCTAAAACTCATAATTTCATCATGATATTTAGAGCTTGGTTCTATCCTCCGTTACTTGTCTTGTCACTAATTCTCTTCCCGAATTTTTGAAAGTTTGTGAATGTAGTAACAGTTGTATTTAAAATTTACTCAATTGAACCCTCTTCCTTTTTTTGTTATTTCAACCGGTCATCCTTTTTTCCCGGCGTGTTTCATGCCTCCTCCAATGCCATCAGTCATTGTCCGCCGCTGCCAAAGAATTTTCCAGCAACTGATACCACCACTTGCAAGAATTATTTTCAGTGCGTTCAATGCACGCACCACCCTCCGAAGCTCCGTTTGCAATACCGTGGTGCCATTCAACTTGCTAGTGCTTCCTCGGTTCATTTGGGGGTCGTTTATCTAATTCATCCACTCGATCAGTGTGGTTCTGCTGCCTCCTGATCAGCGTGTTACTGTTTGTGCCTCTCTATTTTTGGTGTTTCTGTTGCTGCTCGGTTTTCTAAACCTCAGCCTGGTGCTTATTTGGTGCTATCGTTCTGATTTGGTTCAAAGGCGTGATGTCTTCGACATTACCATCAGGTTTAATTTTTCGTTAGGCTAGCTCTGGTATAGTTAGCACTGATCCAGTATTGTTTTAGTTTGCTTTTAAGATATTGCACCTTCTAGTTGGACCTTCAGCTGCGGTTAACCCTAGCCCAATATCATTTTAGGTTTGGTTTGAAGGATTGGCATCTTCTAGGTTAGGCTTTAGCTGCTTGTAAGGATTTGCCTAGTATAATTTCGGTTTGGTTTGTCTGCTATTCACGAAAGTTGGTAGTGGTTTCTTTAATTGATTTTTCGGTGTTTTTTTTGCACGCCTTTTGTCTATAACACACAACAGTATGTATTTACAATTCTAAAATTATTGAAAATAAACCCTTAACTACTTTGGATGTTCCTTCTAGAGAAATTTATGTGCATGGGTAACTTTTCTTATAATCTCAAATTTGATATGTTGTGAAAGTGAATTTCTGTCTCAATTGCATATATCAATTACACGCAAGAGAATGTATAAAGAGACATAAATACAAGGATTTATTTTTTCCCCTAATTACTGGAATTGCATCATTACCCTATTTACACTAATTCCAAAACTCCCCCTCAAACAACATATAAAATATATGTGTCAATCTTGTTACATTTATAATCAATCCGATTACCTGTCAGTGACGTAAAGTTAAAATTGTCAGGTTGAAACGAACAAAGTATTTCTACGAGATACTTCAGTCATTTCTCCATACTCAATTTTGCTCTTTGGAGGGTCAATCAATGTTCAGCATCAGGTACATGTTCTGTTACTCTATTCCTAATAAATGATGCTTATGGCAATGCTAAGATGGACCCCTTATACCTCAATTGGTGGTCCACCAGGAACTACATTATTATATCAGTTTTGTTATTATTTTGAACTTTAGTTTTCTAAATTTATATAGGGCCCGTTTGGATTGACTTAGTTTTGAGCTTATGCGAAATAACTTATGCAAATAAATAAGCTTTTATGTATTATTATAAGTTTTTTAAGGTAGTTTATGATAAAACAGCTTATAAAGATACAATTTTTGTTAGTGAAAACTTATGAATTAACATAAAACTTTATTTATTTGTATAAGCTATTTTCATAAGCTAAAAAATAAGCCAAATCCAAGCGGGCCCATAGTCTTCCTAAAAATAAACAGGAAAAAGTATCTTTTATATATTGCTGGTCCACCATGCTGCTCTTTCAAGAGTGCAATTCTCGTTTGTTTTTAACTTTCTTTCCTTTACGCAATAGACTGGACTGGTCATCATCGATGGATGGTTAAAATTGAATGCACCCGCCCAAATAGCTGTGTTGTTCAAGGAGCTACGATTGACTCTACATTCCATTCTAAAGGAGCTTATTAGGAAACCGGAGGTACCATTTTATAGCTACATTCCATTTCTAATGATATTTTGAATTGTCTTGAAGCCTTCCCATTGCCCACACTGTTTCTCTTATCCATGTTGTTGGATGCATCAAAGTCTACCTTAATCTTATTATTGTTTCGGTTGAATTAACTTCAAGATTATATTCTTCTGTCACATGTGCAGTATGGTAACATAATGCTGTTTGTTTTGTTGTAGTAACAATACCATTATTTTGTTTACTTTCAGAATGTGATCGTTCTAAATGATGAGATCATCAAGTCTATCATCAATCTGCTTTTAGAAGAAGGCAGTGTGCCTAAATGATTGTGTGTCAGAGTCACGTGGAAGAAAGCTGTATCTGCTCTGAACAAGTTTTTGCTAGGTGAAGCATGGGTGAAGATCTGTTTAGTATCTTGTAAAACCCTATAACTGATGATAAATATATAAACTAACTATATTATAATATTAATAATTTAATTACTATGCGACAACTATATAATAGTTTATTCAACACAAAAAACAAACATATAACAGTTTTATACAGACATTTAGTTTTAGTCCATGTAGATATTTGTGCAGAAACTTTAAGCAGTTGTAATGTGACATATTAGTGCAATGTGATAGGTTGTTTTTGTGAAAACCATCCATTAAAATTGGATCAGATTGATCAGTCATACTGGCTTGATCGGAAATCAAATCTATAGTGGGTTTGGTCATTATAATGGACGGATTGTGTTAGCAAACTCCTTATTGTTTGGTTAATCTTTATTTAAAAAAATCATATGATTCATGGTGGGAAAAGTGGTCAACCTTAGAAAACTCCATGTATATATGCTAACTTAGAAATATTTTGAAAGTTTATTTAAGCACAATATATATTTTTATTACAAAATATGATGTTTTAGAAAAGAAAAGAAATTGACATGTGGTATGGTGATAAGTCTAAAATGAAGTGAAAAGTATATAAAATTGAGTTTGGTAAGGCTACTGCTTGGTAGATAAAATCTGTAGAATTATTTCAAATTCCAATTGCATCGAGCAGCTGGGAATGCTGAGACACTGAAACTAGTGAATTAGCTACAATTGCGCCACTGGCAGCAACAGCAGGGACTCCAATGCCAGGAAAAGTGGAGTCACCACAACAATAAAGGTGTGGGATTGGGGTTGAATGTCCGGGAAAGGTATCTTTACCAGCTTGCATAGCTGGTCCATATGTTCCTCTGTTCCTCCGAAGAAATCTTTGATGTGTGAGTGGACTTCCAACTAATTTCACTTCACATTTTTCCCTGCTGAAACCTGTTCCCACTGCTCTCTCCACTGCTCTCCACATTATCTATAAATTTGTTGTTTGCAATAATTAATTAATAATCATTAATAATTAAAAACACAACTCAAATTTCGTCTTCATTCGTTCAATTTCATATACACACCTCTGATCTTTGATCTTTAAGATTTTTGTATTCAGAACTCCTACGATCAAGTCCTTCCCACAACTCAAATGGTTCGGTTCCTGGTAGATAAGCATGTAACACATGTTTCCCAATAGGTGCCAGATTAGGACTAAGTACACTAGGCACTGATATCAACACAACATTCTGATCTGCATCAACTCCTCTTTCCCAATCATTTACAACTATATGATGAATTCCCAGATCACTGCGTATACCCTGCTCACTCAATCTTGAATACTTCAAACATATGCCAACTGAAATATATAAGTAAATAAATAAAAGCAGTCACCAAAACCTCACCTCAGCATCAAATCCCAAATGGAGATGCATGAATGATTCACACTGACGAGTTGTGTTAATCCTATCTGAGTAAGATTTTGAAATAACTTCTTGAGGTAGCAATTTTAAAGTATCCCACATTGATGCATTGCTCACAACAGCCTTCTTAGCACGTATAAACTGCAGCATGCATAATTTGAACATAAAATTCATCTTTTCACATTTTCTCATCAATATTCATATTCAAAATTAATATACTGCTGCACTCACTTGACCACTTCTCAGCTTCACTCCAATGGCTCTTTCATTTTCGACAACAATCTTTTCCACGTGACTTTGAAGATAAATCCGTCCACCAAATTTCTTTAGTCCTCGTACGAGAGCATCAACAATACCTGCAGCTCCATCAAGGGGGTACTCAAGACAGCCACCTGGTTTGTACCATTCTGCAAACATGTAAACCTGGGGGAAGTGGGAACAATTGTTTTGTCGTCAATGCAATATTAGCAACAATGTTTCCCTAATGCTTCAACCAGCACTCTTTCATTAAATTTTTATTCTATTTTACTGCTACTTTTAGGAGATTTTTTTAAAAATGAAATTGATCAATCAATCTTCTACTGTCTGTTAAGTTAACAAAAATCCCTTTAGAGATTTATGTGCTATGCATGCTGTTAATAATCTATTTGTATGAAAAATGAGAAGAGAGAAACTTGTTATTATGGTCATAAATAATATAATCCTCATTTATAATAAAAAAAATTTAAATTGACAAGCTACTGGTTAGATCATAAGAACAGGGTTGCTCAAGAATTAATCATGGTAATGATGATTTGAAATGTGTGAAATATATATATATATAGTACCATCTCTGCAGAGAGTATACTATCGGATTTGACCCCAGCAAGCAAGAAAGAGAGTAGATCAATCCAATTGCGTATAAAAGGGTGTTTGAGTTCCAAAGAGTCAAGTATTTGGGAGAAAGGTGAGAGAAGCTGTGTGGATCGAAGAGCAGCCTGAGGACCCATTTGGAAAAAGGTGTTGAAAAGAGAAGGCGCATATCTAGCAGCAGCTGTGTAAAGAACACCGAAATCTCCTCGAACAGATAGAGGGGGAAGAGCCATTGCAGCTGTAGACATGGGAAGTACAGCATCCTGTGGAAGCACATATAGATAGATACATAGGTAACAATATTATTACATTATATACCTAGACTAATTAGCAGGAGGTAGTAAGAGAGAAAGGAAAAGTACTAGTACTGACTAAAAGCTTTTGCCATTCTCGAACAGCTTCAGGACCGGCATAGTTTTGAAGGTCCTTTAAAAACTCAGTAGGGCCAATGCGGGACAAGAAATCAGCCTCAGGTACATAGACCATCCATGAATCATAAGTAGCGCATGGAACAGACTCTCCCAATGCATCAAGAACTTGAGCAAGAGGGTTAGCCTGAGGACCTCTTGACTGCAAACCAGAGAATAATGATGGACCTGAATCAAACTTATAGCCTTTGACATCAAAAGAATGAGCAGCACCTCCTGCAACGTCGTGACTTTCCAAAAGGACAACATCTTGTTCATATCTTGCTAACATTGCTGCACAACTCAGTCCACCAATACCACTCCCAATCACAATTACATCTGCTTCTGCATCATCATCACCATCATCTAATTTGCTGCTACTGTTTCGCACCACAAAGCATTTCCTCATTGTTCTCCCATTATTATTATTGTGAAAAGAAGAAGAATGATGATGAATTCTTGAACACTGTCTTCTCACTCTCACAACATTACAAGGAAACACGCCAACACCCCTCATCGTATTCATGGCAGGGCACATGAACCACCAAACCAAATCATCAATCTTGTATTGTATTGTATTGTTGTTATTTCTTCTTTTCAAGTTGTAAACTCCTGTCTTCAGTTTAGCCACGTCACTACCCAATTTCCTTTGTTACAATATCCTCTCACAATCATGAAACCATTTAGTGTATGAGTTTCTTATTTTGACATCAAGTAGACCACACAAAAATACAACATCATCAACTTTTTTACTCATAACACGGATACCAATACAAGCAAATAATATTAAAAAAAAAGTAAAAACCCCGTAACTTTGTTGTATTTTTGTTTGAAAATTGTGTTTAAATAACATTTGTGTTAGTTTATATTCACTAAATATAAAATCCACTCTAATATGATAGAATAATGTTTTAACAATTAAATAATAATGAAAATTGCTAACTAGTTAAGCAAACTCAATATAGTCAAATTTTATCAAAAATTGTGTAGTCAATATTTTATATAATATAAAAAAAATGTTATTTTTAATGTAAAATTAGCCTTTTTGTATCATGACTCTAAATAATTTATCTGTTAAAAAAATAATAAAAAATTATTATTATATTAGCTAATACATTGATATTTGTGTTGTGATAAAATAATGAAATATAAATTCGTGTATGAGTAAAACATATTTATATTACGTTATTTAAACTAAGTGTGTTAAACCTTCTTATAAAATGTGCGACAATTATCATTTCATCTTACATTACCCATAAACAAAGGTTAGCTCGATTGATAGGAATATTGCACTATATATATATATATATATATATATATATATATATATATATATATATATATATATATATATATATATAAAGACTATGGTTTGAATTCCGAACTCCCACATATCCATTTTAAGAATGAGATTTCTAGTCATCAGTCTACTTGACAAAAAAAAATATGCATGTACTTAGGAAATATCATTGTGATTCACCGAATTGTTTGTACTTTGTTATTATTAAGAAATGTTTGATGACTCATTAGGCAAATTTTTAATTTTGATGAATCATTAGGCCAATTGTTTGATCTATATGTCATAGACATATAACTATTTTGGCTAAATATAAATAGTAATGGTTTATTAATTTTCCATATTTGAGTTATTGATTTTTTTTATACAAAAAGAGGGCAAAGTTCAAAGACAAAAACTACGAAATTAAACGAACATTTCTAGGAATAAGACTTTGAAATAAATTCTTTGTTAGACTATATGAATGAAGCTAACTAATCAAGAGTAGCCCCATTAGTCTTACAATTATTTGTAACCATGTCCACTAGAAATTGGGAGTCACTTTCCACAAAAAGATGCGAAAACTATGGCGTCTAGCTATCTTTAATCTCTCATGCATTCTCCACATTTCAGCTTGAAGAGCATCACATGTTCCGATCTTTCGAGCATAACCTGCTAGCCATTGATCGTCAAAGTCTCAAATAAGGCCCCCCATATTACCTACAAGGTCCAATGACTTCTTATAAGCTTCGTCACAATTAAGTTTAATGCAACCTCCTTATGGTTTCTTCTAGTCAACGGAGACAGTCTCAAAATGTATCGACCCTCCTCTTAGGTGCAGATGATCGCCCATATCAATGACTCGAACCAAATCAAGAATGTCACGAATAGAATCAATAGGCCGATAAAAGATCTCCTCAAAAATAGAGTATTTTTTTTTACTTTAAAAAATAAAAGAAGCATGGGAAAGTAGTGTTTAATTAGTCCAACTTTTTTTATCATGAAAGTTACTTTGAACTTAAGTTAAAATTGTTTGGTGATTTTAGTTTTTTTATTTTTGACAATTTGTTTTATTTTATTTTAGAATCTGTTTTTTTTTAAACAAAATGTTGACCCTTCTTCTTACCCTTTTAAGAAGCAATTAAAAAAGGCAGGACAAACAAACACGGCGGGATTGTGCTTGCAGTTTTGGCGCTAATTGTGGCAGTAGCAAGACACAGTGAAAACAGTGAGTGAGTGAGTGAGTGGGTGAGTGGGTGGATACAGCAAAGGATTTTTCACAAATTCAATTCATCACATAAATAAATAAGGTGAGAAGATCTCAAAGTAAGGTGAGTGGTAAACTGAGAAGAAGGATCCGAAATAAACGGTTACCCACAAAGTTTGAAATAATAATTATTTGTAATAATAATACATAAAAATAAGAAGAAGAAGAAGAAGAAAAAGGAAACTAATCCTGTCCGTAAGGTTGCAGTATGCCACGCCTTACTTCCCGGTCTCTGTTGATAGACCCTTTCTTTCCATCATTCATTCTTTCTTCATTCATCTTTCTTTCTGCTAATGCTAATTCTATTTTTCAGTTTCTCTTTCTCTATTTTTTTCAATAAACACAATAATAATAATAATAATAATAATAATAATAATTACCGAAGAAAACTATCATGATGGGAGATGACCGTATTGAAGACGATGAGAAGGAGTCGTTGGCCGGTTTGAGCTCCGTTCCACCTCACCGGAAAGCCCATTCTTATAGCCAACAGCTACGTGGCCCATCCACTCACAAACGCCACCATCAAGTCCGCAAGCACAGTCTCGACGACAGCCGTATATCCAACAACATCATTGAGTCTTTCTATGAGGAGTCTGATTCTGATGACGACTTTTTCCCACATTCAAATCCTTCTGCTGCCGATGAATACATGGAAGGTGGTGGCGGAATTTCTGATGATTTGTCACAGTTTCAGCCACTTCAAGAATTTATTGGCAGTGGTGGCGGTACTGGTGTCTTTAAGGCTCCCATTAGAGCTGCCGTTCATCCCGGTAGACCCACATGCCTTGAGTTAAGGCCTCATCCTTTGAGGGAGACTCAGGTTGGTAAATTTCTCAGAAACATTGCATGTACCGAAACACAGTTGTGGTCTGGACAGGAATGTGGTGTTAGGGTGTGGGAGTTTAAAAATGCCTACGAACACGGCTGCGGTCTTGGTGGAAGGGTTAGAAGGGGAGACGAAGATGCCGCCCCTTTTTATGAATCTAATGATACCTCTCCTACATTATGTCTCACCGTCGACAATGGTAATAGGTTGATCTGGAGCGGCCATAAGGATGGCAAGATTAGGTCTTGGAAAATGGATCAACAATTTTCTACCCCTTTTAAGGAAGGTCTTTCTTGGCAGGCACATAGAGGTCCCGTTCTTGCCATGGTCATAAGTTGCTATGGCGATCTCTGGTCAGGTTCTGACGGTGGTGTTATTAAGATCTGGCCATGGGAATCAGTTGAAAAATCTCTTTCCCTTTCTCCAGAAGAAAGGCACATGGCAGCCTTACTTGTTGAGAGATCATTCATTGACCTCAGAGCTCAGGTCACCGTCAATGGTGTCTGCAGTATATCTTCTCAAGAGGTTAAGTGTTTTCTGTCTGATCATATTAGAGCTCGCGTCTGGTGTGCTAGCCCTCAATCCTTTTCACTCTGGTTAGTATGTTTCTTCCTGTTCTCTTATATTGTTTCAGTTTTTTATGTGCTAATAATTGCATCTCCATTCTGTTGCATCAACTCATTGCTGTTACTACTGTAGTGTTTGTGTTTCATTCTACTCGCATTGACTTCGAATTAATTTGAATAACAACTTGGAATGCATCATTTTATAGGGATGCTCGCACAAAGGACCTTTTGAAAGTATTTAACATTGATGGTCAGGCAGAAAATCGAGTTGACATGTCATCAGTGCAGCAGGATCAAGCAGTAGAAGACGAAGTGAAGGTAAAGTCCGTTTCCAACTCAAAAAAGGACAAGTCCCAGAGTACTAGCTTTCTGCAGAGGTCACGTAATGCAATCATGGGAGCTGCAGATGCTGTCCGTCGAGTTGCAACCAAGGGAGCTGGAGCATTCGTTGATGATACTAAAAGAACAGAAGCCCTTGTGCAAACAAACGATGGGATAATTTGGAGTGGATGCACAAATGGCTTACTTGTGCAATGGGATGGCAGTGGAACCCGTTTGCAGGATTTTAATCGCCACCCTTGTGCCGTCCAATGCTTCTGCACTTTTGGAACACGGATATATGTAGGCTATGTGAGCGGTATTATCCAAATACTGGACTTAGAAGGCAATATAATTGCAGGGTGGGTTGCTCATAATAGTCCTGTGCTTAAATTGGCTGTTGGCAATGGTTCTGTTTATAGCTTGGCAACTCACGGTGGCATACGCGGATGGAATATTGCATCTCCAGGTCCCATTGACAACATAATAAGATCAGAGCTAGCCGCAAAGGAACTTACTTATACAAGACGACACAGTATCAGAATTTTGATTGGCACATGGAATGTTGGTCAAGGTAGAGCTTCTCAAGATGCACTTTTGTCGTGGTTGGGGTCTGTTGTATCAGATGTTGGCATTGTTGTGGTTGGTTTGCAAGAAGTGGACATGGGTGCTGGTTTTCTTGCACTGTCGGCGGCAAAAGAAACTGTAAGACTTTACTCACATTCTTAATTATGCATTTGGACATTAAATATTTTGTAAAGCCTTCTTTGCTTTATATGTTAAACTACCTTATTGATGGACGATTTTGTCTTGGAAACATGGTTTAGACTTGTACTTATTTCTTATATTCTGATTAATTTATTGACCTGTGTTATCTCATTTTATCATCACAAATTCGTTTCCCTTATTTATTTATTTATGTCAAACTAAATTAATCCTTACTCTTATTGTACACAAGGTTTATGTCTGTTTGTTTGTTTGTTTGTTTGTTTAAGTCTATGGTTCCTCTATGATTAATGTGCACCTGATAAATAGCCATTTACCTGATTTATCCCTGATGGAGAATGGTGGGAGGAAAAGTTTGTTTCTGTAAGTAAGCAATCACTTGGTAGAGCTATTTTCCATACTGCCCAAAATATGTGGATTCACCAACAGGATTGGAAGGTTAATAATCTTGCAGCAACCAAACAATTGTTTTACATAATAATGTTTTAAAAATAAGAGGTAAATTGGAAGAAATAAATTATAACTCATTTCATTCCATCTACTATCCCATGGTCATCTACCTCTACCGTTATTTCGTATGATGAATTCAAGGCACTTGAAATGTCAGACTTGTGGTATTGCATGTTCTCCAATCTTCACCCCTAAGCTAAGACTTGTGCCTCTCTTGCTAAACTTACATTCCCCATACTCTGTTTACTTCTACTTATTCGAAACGGTGGTTCCAATGTTTGTCTGCATGTCCCTAACTATGATATATTTCTACTCTTTACTCCGCAACTAAAGCTGTATTGTTTGGAAAAGGCATGCATTGCTCTTGTGTATGTTCAGTAAACAAGTTGATATTTGATGCATATTTATAGTTACATGAAAATAAGAAAATCTTCTGTATCTTCAACTTGTCTTGTCTTGTCTTCTCGTCGATAGAAATTAAAAAGAAAATACATTCTTTAATTTTGAAAATTATTTAGATAAATGAAAGATTGCCGTGTATACTTATGAACACGTGCAGATCATGTGACGAATGATTTTGTTCAGTTGGTGGACAAAATCGTCTGTAGGCAGGTTCAAAAAGTTTAAGGACCTCTCAGACTCTCACCGGTTTAAAATATTTATGCTGGCCATTTTAAGATGAGGTAAAATTTAGAGTGTTGTATATTTTCCCTTGTGCTTATACCCTATAACCGTGCCATATTATGTTTGCAGATTTTGATTGTAAAACAGTTTTGTTGAAGTTGAAATCATAAGAAGGAATTTGGTCTAGTAATATGTTTGTTTATCTTAGCATTCTCATTAAAGATAGCACTGTATACTGCTACTGTCCAAGTGGTTGCAGCTGTAGCCAATAACAATTTTACCGTCTCTGTTCCTTTCTTATGATAATTGAAAACTATGTGTAAATCTCAGTAAGAATCTTGTGTAGTGTGTATATTCTACCCATGCATTTACTGCTTATATCACAATTGTAGGTAGGTCTAGAAGGAAGTGCAATGGGGCAGTGGTGGCTGGATACAATAGGAAAGGCCTTGGAAGAAGGAAAAGCTT
The DNA here is from genome assembly GCF_020283565.1 of Trifolium pratense. Classification (NCBI taxonomy): domain Eukaryota; kingdom Viridiplantae; phylum Streptophyta; class Magnoliopsida; order Fabales; family Fabaceae; genus Trifolium; species Trifolium pratense. Next base: position 32,272,376 of record NC_060060.1, on the reverse strand, counting down.
TTGAGCGTATGGGTTCTAGGCAGCTTGCTGGCTTGCTTATATCTCTTTGGTGAGTGAGTGTAAACCAACTGGTGTGATAAACCTCCTGCTTCTATTCTCTTCTTTATGGAAAGGCTTCTTAGTTCTACCTATAATGTACTCTGCATTTCTATCTTTGATAATGTTTCCATGCTTATATTATGAGTTGATGTTCCTCAATTAGGGTACGAAAGAATCTTAGAAAACATGTTGGGGATATTGATGCTGGAGCAGTCCCATGTGGTTTTGGACGGGCAATCGGTAACAAGGTTTGTTTCAATTTCCCTGACTTCTTGATATTTGTTTGATGAAAACATAGTGCTCTAATTCTGCCATTGAAATCCAGTACTTGCCTGTTAAATATTCTCAGTCATTATCACTCCAGCCCTTTCTTCCAATGAACGTCAATAATTCAACTGGTAATATTTAAATATATTTGCAACATTATACAGTATATCTAATGATAAGTTAAACACAGAATGTAAGGAAAACAAGTCAAGTCAAAATTTAAATTAACATGCAATAGTTGTATTTTAAGTCTTGTAAACATTTATAGTTGTATAAATAATAATTATAATAGTTCACATCTATAGATCTTTGTAATTTGGCATTGTAGTTTTATTTGGCCTAAAAATCATAATTAAATAGAAAATACCAAAAAATTAAAAATAGAAACTGACCGGTCCAAATTGGTTCTTCACCAGTTTTCAGCTAGTTTTGGTCTGATTTTGAACTGGTTCAACCAGTTCTCACTGTTATAAAATCAGCTAGTTTATTTTGGACTAAACGGTTCGTGATTCAATCGACAGGTCTGGCCCAATTTTAATAACAATGACAAACACATATTGCTTTTTCTGTTTATTCCACAATGCTGGATGGAATGTTTGTGCAGTTTTTCTTAAATCTTTGTTATTGCAATAATAATTACCTCCCTTTGTAGTGCTTTAAAAAAGTATTTGTTTGTATGCAAGTATAATTTGGATGATTTTTTCCCTTCCCTTTTTGGGCTAAATTTAACCTACTTTATTGATATAGTAATAGTCATGTTGATGTTATTTGTCCTTACTCTAGGTTGAGATAAAAATACAAAAAAAATGCATTGATAAACTTCTTTAATTATGAACTTTTTTCCTCTTCATTGAAATGAACACTTACATGGCAAAAATTGATCAAACAGGGAGGAGTGGGTTTGAGAATCAGAGTCTACGATAGGATAATGTGCTTTGTGAATTGTCACTTGGCTGCACATTTGGAAGCTGTTAATCGGCGAAATGCCGATTTTGATCACATTTATCGGAATATGGTTTTCAGCCGATCATCCAATCTACTTAATACTGCAGCTGGTATGGTACCATACCTGTTCTTGTCTTGCTCTCTTGCCTTCTCCACATATTTATTTTGGCTACTTTACTCTTGTGGCTTGCCATTCGTCCTGTCTGTTACAGCAGGTGTCTCTACTTCTGCCCATATGCTTCGTGGTACAAATGTGAGTCCATCCTTAGTTGCTTACAGCTTTTGACAATCTCCTTGCCTCTCCATCAATTTGATTACCAAACAGTTACATCGTCTTCATTGTATCATAGGCTATGGGTGTCAGCTCTGAAGAAGCAAAACCTGAGTTATCTGATGCAGACATGGTGGTATTTTTTGGTGATTTCAACTACCGCCTTTTTGGTATATCATATGATGAAGCCAGGGACTTTGTTTCTCAAAGATGCTTTGATTGGCTTAGAGAAAAGGACCAGCTCAGGGCGGAGATGAAAGCTGGAAAAGTTTTCCAGGGAATGCGGGAGGCAATAATCAAATTTCCTCCAACGTATAAGTTTGAGAGGCACCAAGCAGGTTTAGGAGGTAAATATATGGGCATTGTCAAGACTAGTGGTTCCCATTTGTTACATGTTGATTTGAATATGGTTCCTCAGTATCAAAATGTATTAAAAATTGGCAACACAATGAATATGACAGTTTCAATTTTGCCTTCTGTCAATATGGATTTAACAGATTGTTTCTTGGTTAAAGTGACTAGTATTTTGCATAAGAAACATGACAATTGGGTAACTTCCATACATTCTTGCAGGGTATGATTCTGGGGAGAAAAAGCGAATTCCTGCTTGGTGTGACAGAATAATATATCGTGATACTCGGCCAGCTGCAGTTTCTGATTGCAATTTAGACTGCCCTGTTGTGTCGTCAATTTTACAGTATGTTGCATGGTCAAAATAGGTTTTTATTTTCTTTTTCTTTACTATATTAGGTACAATTTGTTATCATTGAAACCATTTAACAGGTATGATGCTTGCATGGATGTGACTGATAGCGATCACAAACCTGTTCGATGTAAGTTCAATGTGAAAATTTCTCATGCTGATAGATCAATCAGGAGAAAAGAATTCGGGGACATTATGACATCAAATGAGAAAATCAGATCTATGCTTGAAGAATCACGTTATGTTCCAGAATGCAATGTCAGCCCTGACAATATGGTCCTTGAAAACCAGGAGGCTTCGTTGTTGCTTATTACAAACAGAAGTACAAAGGATAAGGCTGTATACAAGATCACCTGTGATGGCCAGTCTGTAGTAAAAAATGACGGAGAAGCGCCTGCTTATATCCCAAGAGGTGCCTTTGGCTTTCCTAGATGGCTTGAGGTACTGTACCTTTACTTAATTTAATACTCATGTTATTTGTTTTAATTTTGAGGGTTTCCAAGAAATATTAGTTAGATGCAAATCTTACTGCATGTGCAAAGTTTTGGTGGCTTATCTTATTCTTTTAAAATGAAGTCAACAATTTTCAAAATAGATAGTGCCTTACATTGTATTACTATCACAGAATGCATGATTTTTAACCTATTCAATTTTACATTATAACTATTGATGTGAATAATATAGGATTGTTAAACTAGGATGCTTTTTCTGAATGTTAAAACGAAAATGACCTACTATTTGTTAAAAGTTCTGAGAATAGTTTTATGTCCTTTGTAAATTCAGTGTCTGCTTCATCCTTATTCAGATAGTATGTATCATTTTTTTGTTTGAGATCAATTTTGTATTTATATACACCTTTTCAAATAAAATAGGATTTTTTTATTATAGATCCTTTTTTGTGACTGTTAAAATTAAGTTTACCAGTTTTAGGCTCAATATATGCCAAGTTCTTTGACAAGAATTCATAGGTAAATAGCCATTTTTCTTCTCATCTTGTAAATGTGATATGCCGGTTGACAATGGGAAGGAGGAGCACAGATCAAGGGGTTTTTCTTATTTAGTGAAGGGAGATGGGTTTTAGGATTCATAATTTATCTAAACTTCTAGGATTTTACCTACACGTACTGATGCCAATTTTAAAATGTCTTAAATTAGGTTTCTCCATCCATCGGTATAATTAAACCCGAGCAAACTGTAGAGGTTTCAGTACGTCATGAAGATCTGCATGCCTCTGAAGAATCAGTAGATGGGATACCACAAAACCGGTCAAGTGAAGACACCAGAGACAAGGAAGTGATTCTGGTTGTTCATGTTCAAGGCAGTTCCTCCGTCCAAACTCACAGTCAGAAGATCCATGTGCGTCATTGCTTCTCAGCAAAGCCGGTTCGAAATGACTCAAAATCCAACAGTGCAAGAAGAAATCAAGTAAGCTAACTGCATAGAATAGATTAAGATTTAGTAGTTTCACTTATGTGATTGATGACTTTGGAATTCAAACAAAAAAAATGCCTACATCGGAGGGAAATGTCAATAGCATATATGCAAAATATTTGTTGTTTTACAAGTCTCGGTACAAGTTAGTTAGACTGTCATATTTATCTTATTGTTTTGCTGTTTCAAAGTCGAAAATATCTCTACCAATGGAAGCCTGCTTTCCTAATAAGGTTTACTGATATTACTCTTTCTACTTGAGTTTTAGTTTAAAAAAATATGTTAACTTCCTAAATAGTTTTTTTTTTTTTAAAGTAAAAGAATGATTCTGTTAACAAACTCGCAACATTCAAGTTACTAGCATACAACGGCACATTGCCTACTACAAATAATATGATAAAGTTAAAGTGACCGGAATATCCATGCTTTCGGATATGCAACGTTGATGTTCAAATCATTGATTGAATCTGCAATTGACTGAAGTTGACTTTTCAATAGGAATAAGCGAACACCGCAACAATACGAGAAATCAAATAGTGTCGCACAAGACGACGGCCAACACAACGCCGCACTTAGACGCCGAAATCACAAAAAAAAACTTGATATACGTGAAAAATCACTTATTTATATGGAAAAAAAAAGGTGTAGAGGGATGATTCTAAACCAAAAATGACTTAAAACCGCCCTTCTATGATGAACATTGAACAAAAAAACAAAGAGAACTTCCTAAATAGTATTAAATACTACACTTCTTTTCTTGTCCTAGCAATAATTGTAGTATTTTTTTTAGAATTAGTGATGTTTATAGATGAGTGTTTAAAGTCAATACAATTCACTGCCTTTGTGTTATTTGTTTGAGTGTTTCATAATAACAGCCTTTGATATTGTTTTATGGTGTGTTTCATTTGCTAAAATAAGGGAAAGGGATTAAAGAAGACAAGAATTACAAGAATTGGGTGCCCTTGCCACACACTCCATAATTTATTTATTTTTGACGCTACTCCATAAATTTATTTACAAGAAAGGGATTATATGAAACAATGTCATGATTCACTCTTGTCATTAAAAGGTTCCAAGACTAAATCAAAAGACACTTTATTTAAAACTAATCATTGCATCCTTTCAAGTATTTTGGAAATTCTCTCACAATTCCCCACCATTTTCAAAAATATCTAAATTCATTATTCTGAAAATCTCATGATTTCAGATAAAGATATCTTACAATTTGAATCATTACTTAGTAAGTTAAGTTTCCACTCATCCCTGAATAGATTGATAGACACGCTTTGAACCGATTATTCATCATAACAAGTGTGCATAACCTACACATAATATCTCAGTATCATTGATCGAATTATAAATATGACACATTTGTTAAGACATTGTGTCTTATATCCTTTTCAAGAGAATTTAAGAATCAAGCCTTGAAATCTATGAAGCGGCCCCACTTCATTCTCATACAGGTAAACTATATCATAAATGTACACCCGTAATTATGCATTTAAGCACATATATGTCTATTAAGAGGAAAACTTCATCCTACCACTTTATTCTCTTATGGTCCAAGTACTTTTATCCCTTGGGATGTATTTATTATTGTCAAGTACTTCAATCACTCTTATAATGTACTTTCATCATTGAACTAAGACTTGATGTTATTCAAGTGTGAGATGAGTTTTCACCATTGATGATTAATTATATATGGGCTTGTATCACATCCCTAATGACATCTTCAATGACCTAACCATTTTATCCGAAAACATCATATCCTTGTCAATCATTTCGTCAAATAATTGCAAGATTTTCCAACTTTTATAACTTTGAATGTCCAATCAACCACATAGCTATGTTTTTTAGGCACTTTGAATATTCTTTATACATTATTAACACTTTGTCATTTGATTGTCATTGTGTCATATGCACAGACTTTATGTCGTTCTTCTCTTGATATTACATATTTAATAAGGGTCATGTTAACATGTGCACCAAGGGCACATGTTAAGATTCTAAATATAGAAAATTACATTTAATGTTAGAAAAAAATTTAATGTTTAAAAAGTTAAATGCACAAATTTCAATATATTATTTCTACTTTTACTTCTTTAACATGTACCTTTGATGCACATGTTAACATTTTCCATTTAATAATCATCTCAATTTGAAAGTTTACTTCCTCTTAAATGTATCCAAGATACCATACATTCAATGCATTAAATATTTATTGGGTCGTACTAACATGTGCCTTAGGGCACATGTTAATGTTACTTTGAATAATTATTTGTCTTGAAAAAATAAATTTTTGACTTCTAAAATCATTTCAATTTTATTAAAAGGAACCTTTTCATATTGGTTATCACATAACTATGTATCATCATAAATATAATTTTAAATGTCGAAATCAAATTTTATGTATAAATATGTTTTATGGTAATTTCAAATAATCGTCACAATAGAAAAATAAATAATGATTCAAAATCATTAACATTTTATATAACTTAATTTCTTCCATGAACAATTACCAACTTATAATAATTCAAAACATACCAAAATTATTTCTAATATCAAGATAATTATTAAACAAGAAATTAACAATAACTTTAGCTTTCATATAATCAATACACATATAGTATTATGAGATCATCAATTCTAAATTTAATAACTTTTTGCACAAAACAATAATATCACTAAAATATGCATATTTATGACAAGTCATATACACTACTTCTATGTTAAAATAAGATAAGATAACATAAACACATGCATGTCTCATAAACCAAACTTATTCATACTTGTCAAAATTCACATAAATCATCCATATTATAAGTCAAGATAAATTACTTGTGTACCTTTCACCATAATCATAAGTATTTACTTTTGTCATCATACTCATTTTCTCACGTATCCTACGAATTTACCAAAATATCTCTGTCTGCTACTTAGGTAGCGGACCCCCCCTCCTTTACCCCCAAAATTATCATTTTTATAACTTTCACTGCTTAAATAGCGAAAGGATAAAACGAGAAAATTGTAGGACGTGCAAAAAACTGATAAGATGACAAAAGTAAATCTCTAAATATATGTGTTCATGTTAAAACCAACACCTAAATTATATCTCTGAAAAAGGCTAGGTGTTCGGTTCCAACCAACCAATGTGATTCTTCTTAAACTGAACTTTTATATACACATATTCCTTGCGTACCAAAATTTCTTAAACAACAAAAGAATTTTAGAAACAAATTCCTAATATGATATTGGCTGCCGCAACATACACACATTAAACAAATTTGATTTCAAAAGGTATGTAAATGAGTAACTTAATATTGTACACGAAAGCCCAAACGTTTATATATACATGCACGCCATGTTCTGACGAGATTTATTATATGTTCATTAATGATACAGTTCTGAACATAAAAATCATCTTTGGATTGTCTAATGAGTATCAAATTCCTAATGATAAAGATCAGTATAATGTATTAGAACAACTAATTAGAAATTTACTTGTTCTACGCAAAAAGTAAAACCAAAACATATTATACATGCATGAAATTATAACTCTTAATATTTAATTTGCATTTAACCATGTATAATCACAATGTTCAAACTTATGAAAGAAAGGGTATTGATACTTATCTCTTGAAGTTAATATCTCTCAAAGTGAAAAATCTCCAAATTGCATCCATTAATTTATCCACAAATAATCATAAATCGAACTTAAAGATTGTGAAAACATTTATTGGGGTCTGCTCTGCTGCAAATACATGAACAAAAATAAGATGAAAAAGAACAACGTAATGTTTAATGGTTGCACATAAATTCCAAAGCGTGTGTGAACATACTAAGCTTTAGGTTCGATTCGTCCCCACCAGTTTATACAAACCGAATGCAAATGAGATAACCAGCGAATCCCCTTCAAGATACTTTGAAAAATATGATATGAATTGCACACTCATCAAATATATCGATTAATAATTGTCTTTTTTTAAAATATTATAAGTCATATCGATCGGTTAACTTTGGCGGTGATAGCTCACAACACAAATATTATCACTGATAAAAATATTTAAAAAAACACCATAATTTTTTAAAAAATGGTAAATATTTGTTTTTTTTTTGGTACATACTAATAAATATTTGTTAATGAAGAATAATATTAATTTGGTTCAAATGTAAAAAAAAATAAAAAATTGGAGTGAAAGAACCATTATTATATTTTTAAATGTTTTTTTGTCAAAAATATTTTTAAAATGTTTTTTTTTACAATATATTTTTAAATGTTGCTAATGGATAAAAGAGTGGCAAAAAATGCTTCAAAAAAAAAAAAAAGAGTGGCAAAAAACTGAACCAAAAAAAAAAGAGTGGCAAAAAAATCCCACTTATAAGTTATTAAAATATTATCATATTAATTTTATATATCAATTATTTAAATTTGTATTTCGTGTTTTTATTGAAATTCATATTGAACTAATTAAACTTAGAAATCTCAATTGTTAATAATTTAAATCCCAAATTTTCATAGTGATAACTAAACTTACTCAAATGGTCTAATAATAAAAAGTTTAAATAATATGTTAGAGTTAGAGGTGGATTCCATTCTCAACTATGTTAAAAACCAAACTTAAATCATTTCATTCATAATAATAGGAGTAATACAACTTAAAATTACATAAAAAATAATGCGTGAAGCGTGAGATAAATATGTTTTGTTAGAGTATGAACACTCCTATTTATTTTACGTCCGGTAAATACAACTTTGTAGTTGTGATTTCCAAGAAAAGTCTTGCAATTTTGCACAATAGCAATTTAATTTGTTTATCCATTGAAGGCCTTTTAATAAACATTTAAAAAGTGGCAAAGTAATAAACATTTAAAAATTAAAATCCAACTCACTTGTTAAATTAATTAAAATAAATAAATCCGACTCATAAATTGTCGGAAATATCCCCGACGACACTTCTCGCTTTGTTACTGTCAGTGACAGAGAGATAGAAGCTCTGTTCTTTCTCTTCCGAAGCTCTGAATCTGTAAGTTTCCACCGTTTCACGTTTCAAAGTTTGCATGTTTGGATTTTGTAGAGTCAATTGTTTTGTTGGGTGGAGAGATTTGAGGTGTGGATTTTTTAGGGCTTTAAATTCTCGAGATAAATTCCCAAAAAAATTGAAATTTATTTTGGTTTAATTTGATTATGTAGGTTTAATTTGGAATATTTGGTCTGTTTAGGCTGTAGATATGAAGTATTATGATGTTTTGAAGCTAGTTTCTTGCCATGGTTGCTGTTGAGAATTTTGTTTTGAAGTTATTTTTTAGGGGTGCTGTGTTTTTTCTCTGAAATTAAGGGGCCGTTGCGAGGTGATTGATGATTTCAATTTTAGTGTTGCAGAGTAAGAGTAGAGTGAGATAAGACAGTGAGTGGACGTTGGAGATGGATTCAACAACAGGAAACCCTAATTACACGGTGCAATCCTCCCCGGTGGTTGATCCTCTGTCGTCAACTAATCATATTCATAATCGGCCCATCTTCTCATTTCCAAGTAGGCCTGCCCTCAGAATTACCACCGAGTTTGACAGTGAAAGCGCAGTCTTCTTCCACAAAATTTCTTGTAAGATTTTGGACAGCCTTGCCAAGTTCAAGTTATCTTTCCATAATAACAGTAAAGGTGATGTCTCCGAACCTCAGATCAGTTTTGTATCCAAGCACCTTAGCCTCCACTACGACCTTGAAGACCATAGTGCTCTCATTAAGAGTTCCATTGACGTTGGTCCCAGATTGAAACTCACAGGTGTCCATGATGTCAAGGTCAGTCATGTCACTCATATCATATCTCCGCATGTTGCTCTATTTTTTATTATATATATATTCTGACTTTCTTGACCTAATAAGGCTCAACAAGGAGAGGTTACAATGGTTGCAAATGTCGCTGATCCTGGATATACACTTCAACTATCAACAGCACTTCCATCCGCTGGACTGGTGTGTTGCTTTGGACGTTCATTTTCTTTGCCTCCATGATCATTTCCATAAGTTTTAATTCCATGCCCTCATTTTGCAGCCAAAAGCAACCTTCAGATTTCCTCTAGGTGAAGTTTCATTGCAAGAGAAAGAGGAGGAGGAGGACGAACAAGTCAAGAATTTGTTGTCAGTGAGTGGGATTCTTAAAGGTCAATTTTTGAAGGGTGTCTGCACTGCCCATTACAATGATGAAGAATTGAAGTTAAGATACCGCTACAAGGTACTTTGTTGTTGTTGGTAGTAGTAGTATTAATGTGTTCAGTATATTATTGCTCATTTCTCTCGTATTCCCAATTTTTTTTTTTTTGACACTATGGTCTTCCTCATGGCCTTTTTGTTTGACCCTCGCATGAGATTAGTGTTGAATGTTTCAAATAAATGCAGGACGACGAAATGTCATTTCTTCCAACACTTTCACTCCCTTCAAATGCTTTGTCATTTGCTTTCAAGCGTAGGTTTGGTCTTTCTGACAAGTTAAGGTTAGAACTTACCTTAAGAACACCATCTTAATCCCCCCCTTTTTTTTTACGTGCAATAATCTGTGATCTATCTAAAAATATCATCATTAGTTGAGTGATTTTGAAATTTGATGTGAAAATTGTTTTGTCAAGTGGTGGCGACGCTTTGGTTCAAATCTGATACGAACTAAATTTAATTTACTGATAACGAAAGTGGAGAGTACTCAGACTAGCTGCTTACTGAAGAGCATTCTGGATTTCTTGAAATACAAACAGCATAGAGAAGAAAGAAAATACAGCCTTAGGAACAGCCAGTCCCATCCAAAACCACTCTACACAATTTTGTTTTTCATGCCTTGTGCAGTTGTGCCCTTTCTCTGCTTTTAACATTTTCTCTAACAATTCTCTTGTTGAAGAAAAGAATATTACAAGAAAGCAAATGGAAGAGAAAAAATAGTAAGAAAGTGAGTGATTTTTCTATTGTTTTAATGAAAGAAATAAAAAAGATAACAAAGAGAAATGAAAATTGAGATCTCTCTCCACATGTTTGGTTAGATGGGAAAGCAGAAAGTGGGAAAATAGAAAATCTATTCTAAAATCCACATGTTTACTTTTCCATGAAATTAAGTTTCCTCCAATCAAAACACAACAAACGGAAGTAGACCTTTCATCATTCACATCACTTGCCCAAACTGCATCTGATTATCCAACAATATCGGTATGACCTCGGTCTAAATAAACAAGTCCATTTCGAGGTGACCCTTTAGTATACCTTCAAACTACAATATTCCAATGGCTATCACAAGGTGAATTTAGAAATTTACTCACAACACTATTACACTAATAACAAACGAGATATCTGGTCTTGTCATAGTGAGATAATTCAGTTTCCCAACTAACCTTCTATATCCGCTTGGGTTAGGATATGGCCCCCTTTGATTGATCAGCTAGGAGCGGTATCTGGAAGTCGAACACATTTACGCTCGTACTCCAATCATTTAATTCAGTCCTGATTACAAGAAAAAGTTTGTTTTTTAGATTCATTGAATGATTGATAGACTAGATACATCAATCATTTAATCAATCTAAAAAGCAATTTTTTTTTAATAATTAGGACTAGAGGGAGTAGGTAATACCATAACATTGAAACTCGGGGGACCAATTTGCGACCGTGGAGGTCTGTGAGTAGAGACAAATGCTTCAATGCATAACATATGTTATTGACTCTAATGCATCTGGTGTTGCAAAGAAAGGCATATTCTCAAATAAGGTAACATCTGCAGAGACAAAACAATATGTAGATGGACAATAACACTGATACCTTTTTTGAACTATGGAATACCCCAAAAACACACTTAATAACTTGTGCAGACAATTTATCATGACCGATGAAAGATGATGAACAAAACAAGTGTAGCCAAACTCTCAGAGAGGGACACAATATAGAGAGTCCTTAGGAAACAAGAGAGAATGTGGAATCTCATTATTCAATACCGACGGTGACATGTAATTGATCAAATAACAAGCAGTTAGAACATGGTCACCCCAAAAATTTGAAGGCACAAAATGATCGATAAGGTCTGAGGGATGTTTCCGCTCAGCGATACCTTTATGTTGTGGTGTGTGTGAACAACTAGACTGATGTATGATATCATGAGAAGCCAATAAGGAGTTAAATGATGTGGAAAAATATTCTTTGGCATTGTCACTTTGCAAAATTCGAATTGTTTTCCCAAATTGAGTCTTTATCTCTGATAAAAAAGTTTGAAATGCACCAAATTCAAAAACAAGGTAATTTGGCCAAAGACAATGTCTGAAGCCCTTATTTTGGCGTTTTCTTTGCAAAGTGGGGGGAAGGAATTTTCTCAAGGGTCCACTTACTTTTCTAACTAGTTGAAAGCATTTAATGTAACACATTTATAGTTACTTATCGGATGGTCTTAGAGTATATTTGTTAACAAGACCCTTAAAATTATGAGTAGTGTTATTGGAACAACTTTATGGGACAACTTTATATTTTCTTCTTCTTCTTTTGCAACAAAAACCATAAAGTGAGAGGAGGAGAGAGAGAGAGTAAAAATATAATGACTGTATGAGAGAGTTGTCCAAAAAGTTGTTCCAATAACATTAGTGTAAAATTATATGCTTGTCTCCTTGCTGACATGGCTCTTAAAATGGTTTTTGGTTAGTTACTGGTACAATTGTGATTCCAACTATTGGAGTGCTGTCTACAAGCATACCTACGGTGAAGATTTCAAATTTAAAGCTGGTTATGATTCAGATGTTCGTCTTGGCTGGGCATCCCTTTGGGTATGTGTCTCATTTCACAATTTTGTATTTCATTGCATTCCTAATTGAAGCCATACATTACAATTTACAACTGTCTGTTGACTTTGAACTCCTATTTTTTGGGGTTTTACAGTTTTAGACATAACATGATACTGCTTCCTGCATATAAAAAGGATGCATCACTAATATACTCTTTTTGAACCATTGCATATTATCTAGGTAAAATCACTTAAGCTTGATGCATTTTTTCTCCCTCTATTTTAAAAAATATATATGAAGTTTTGGTCACCTTTATTTTAAAAATCAGCATTTTGGTCCTCTAGTTTTAATTTCTGAGTTTTGGTCCCCCAAATAGACTCAGCTATAAGTTGACAAAGTTATTATTCATGTCATTACTGATTTTTTTTAATTGAATAATATTTTATTTTATAAAAAATAATAAACATTTAATTAACTCAAAAATATGTTCATCATCAATAATCAATAAAACCCATAAATTTCAAGAACACCTTATTTAAGATGATTTGGATCTGTGAGTTTATTTATTTTGTTGAAAGTGTTTTGGAAATTAATGGATTTATTGATGAAGATGATGAACATATTTTTGGGTTAAATGTTTATTATTTAAAAAAAATATTATTCAATTAAAAAAGTTAGTAATAAATAACATGTATAATAAACCATTCCACCGGTGTTGCCATGTCATTAGTGACAAGGGCACATCAGCGAAATTGACTCCAAAATGGAGTGGGGACCAAAACTCAAGGAAAAATAAAACTAAGGGACTAGAAAGCTGATTTTAAAAATTAGGGGATCGAAACTTTATTTATTTTTTGAAAATAGAGTACCAAAAGTGCATTTAAGCTAATGAGTTTGTTTCAATATAACATTATGGTGACTACTTTGTGTTTATCTGCTTTTTACTTGGAATTTTGTTGTAATTTCAAAACTCTACTAACTTAATCTCTCAAAACTATTAAATTAGAATAATTTTTCACTTGTATACTAAGAAATTATTCAGAATGACAGTGAGTAGATTGAAAAGTATAAGCTTGGTGTTTGTAATTCTTAGCTTCATTCTTCAGGTTGGAGATGAAGGCGGGAAAGCAAAAACAGCTCCGATGAAGATGAAAGTTCAATTCATGCTTCAAGTGCCACAGGATGACATAAAATCTTCAGTTTTGATGTTTCGGGTTAAGAAGAGATGGGACATTTAACTGTCTCCTGGAGAATTTTCGTAAAATTTATTACTCATTTCAGTCCTTAATATAAGAAAAAGTTTACTTTTTAGATACATTAAAAGATTGATGTATTTAGACTATATCATTATCCAAAAAGTGAACTCTTTCTTTATATTAAAGACTGGAGGAGTATATGTTAAAAGTTGGGTACTTCAATACTTGTTATTGGGCAGTTTTATGGGTACTTGCAAAGGTGATACTGACTATTTGACTGGTCGGTGCTTCTCCAATTTCATCAAATTCCTTACTGGTGTGACAAGATTACAATCGAGTTACCATAAGATAAGTAACAATTATCAATCTTACAAAATTTGTAAAGATGGTTTTTGTTTTGTATTAACCCTCTGATTTTTGGGAAAGGGACCCGGTAATTCATAGTTCATCAGCGAGGTAAATAAATAAAAGAAGTGTTATTTATGCTTTTTGTTGCCATATGAGTGAATTTTAGTTATCACACGTGAAAAGGCACACTGTACTGTATTAGACTTCTTCTTTTCGCGCCCATAGCAATTCTCATGTAGGGCGTTAGGTCACCTTCAAAATGTAGTCATCTCCCTTGGGAATTTTAAAAAAAATGTCCGCTATGCATAATGTGATCTCCTAGACGTCTGCATTCTACGTAGCAAATGGTGTCTATATATATGCATGAACCGTCAGACATGAATAGCACATAGCTTCACCAACTTTTTTTCCCTCCAAACCCTAAAAAAAACGCTCGTTTTAGGCGAAATTGTGAAATATTCCTTATTCGATTTCTTAAGAATTTTGTTTAAGTCACCACGGGAGGGTTTGCACCCTGTTTAACGAACCACATGGGAGTGTTTGCACCCTATTTAGCGAACCACCATGGTACATTTCGCACCCTAGTGTGCGAACTACCATGGGAGTGTTTGCACTCTGTTTGGCGAACCACTTTGGGACTGAAATTCTTGTTTTTTTTTTTCTTTCTTTTTTGAATTTTAAGAATTGTTATGGATGATACAAATACAAGCAAAGAGGATAGGCATAAGGTTGATATTAAGTTGGGCGAACAAAACCAAGGTCGAAGAACAACGTAATGTTGATGCATAGCCAACCGACGAACCACCTAAGGTTGATTTCCGCATCGAATTCACAATGGAAATGAAGTTTGATTACCGCGAACATATGATTTCATGGGTTCTTGATTTAGCATACAAATTAGGATTTGTTACTGTGATTGTAAAGTCTGATAATGAGGAGAATGGTAGAAAGGATTTGTTACACTTGGATGTCAAAGAGGTGTGTATATAGGAAGTATGTTCACAAGGAACGAGAAGACATGACAACCTTGAAGTGTGGCTTTTCCGTTTAAAGTAAAGAGTTATCTGTAGAGCAGCGGACAATAAAGTTTAAATGTTGTCAACGGGGAATACAATCACGAGAGGACTCGGAATTTCCAAGGTCATAAATATGTTGAACAACTTCGACCAGATGAGAAGGACCTGGTCCGTGAAATGACAAACAATATGACGCTTCCAAGGAATATCATGTCGACACTGAGGAAGAGACGACAGTTGACGGCTACAACCATCAAACATATTTACGATGCATGTTACATATTGAAGCAGTCTATTCGGGGTCCAAGAACAGAGATGCAACATTTGATGGTGTTTGGTTAAAGACAAGTATTTGTTTATCCCCGGAGTTCTTTCCGGCACTGAAATGCTAGGCGATATTTTATGGGCCTATTCAAATTCGGTTAAGCTCTTTAATACGTTTTTCACTGTGCTTATCATGAATTCGACTTACAAGATAAACAAATACGACTCCCGTTGCTTGGATTTGTTGGTTTGACTTTTACTGGAAAGACTTATGCTGCAACATTTTCCTTTTTGACGTTGGATGAGGAAGATAACTTTTTTTGGGCATTAAATAGCGTCTGCAATTTATTGCGATGACAAGATAATCTTAAGGTCATTGTCACCGACCAAGACCAAGCTCTTATGAAGGCTGTTGACATTGTTTTCCCCAAATGCAATGCTTTATTGTGCCGGTACGACATTCAAATGAACGTCAAGACAAAATTTATAAAGTAAACAAAATTGGGAAGAAAAAACAAGTGAGAAGAAGCGAAGTATGGAAATATGTGAAAATAGTTTGGGAAAATATAGTGGAGTCTCAATCAGATGAAAAATATAATTCTTTCCTAAGAACATTCAAAGAATGATGTGCACAATGACCCGAGTTCGTTGCATATGTTGATGATACAATACTGGGACCAGTTAAGAAGAAATTTATGAGGGCATGGACTGACCGCATTATGCATCTTGGTAATACCACCACAAATAAGGTGGAGTCATCGATTCCTGTTTGAAAAACAATTGATGAACAATTTGGGTGACATCTGCAAAAATTGGAAACGGATGGATAACATGCTCACAAATATGTGCACTGAGTTGCAAAAGGACTTTCAACAAAACATTATTTTTAGACATGATAGATTTACGGGAACGAAGTTATGGTCTGAATTACAAAAAAATATTTCTAGAGAAGCAGTGCAATACTTAGTGGATGAGGTTGGTCGAATGGATTCGGTTGTAACTGATAAATTGAAGTGCATGTCTGTTAATGTCAACAATGGAGTTGTCATGCGTGTGTTCACTTGTCAAGACGATTAAAGAAGGTAAACCAATTAGTTTGGCTGACATTCAGTCATTGGAAGAAGTTGAAATTTGATGCCGTTGATTTATGCAAGGAAGAATATGTCGATTTATCTCTCTTGCCATAATGATAAGTTAATTTACAGGTATAAAAAAAAATCATTTTTTTTGTTAATGTTGTTGTTTTGGACTGTTATTTGGTGGTTATGAATTTATTAGAATTTATGAGGAAAACAAGATTTTTTAAATTTTTTGTTACCGGTGTAGTTCGCCAACTAAAATGCGAACATAGGGGGTGTTCTCAAACTAAAATGTGAACCACGCCGGTAATAGAATAGAGACCTTTTTTTTCTTCCAATGTAACAATTGATTGTCCTTAACAAGCCAGATTCAACATTGCTGACCACGACATGAAGATTCATATGAAAGAACGATTCAGACAGTTTGTGTATCATGAGACCACGTTGGTGTGTCCACCTCCAAACCAAGTCAAAATTAATGGTGTGTCAAAATGTTGGCCAATAGGTTCGACAAAGAGATCAAGTTATAGTTAGGAGGAGCGGTCTACGAAACATTCTTCTTCTTTATTTGAGCATGCAGAGTCTCAATATCCAGACACACCTGTATCCCAATCATCAAATGCAAGAAGAAAAAGTTCACGAAAATCTAGTCAATCTCCACATTCGGCACTAATTGCCACACTGAAACGCACTTGCCCAACTTGGACCATTTGCTTCTTTTCATGCACCAAATTATTGAAAACGTCATATGACATTGAAGGGGACGGACACTGCAGAAATGCTGAATTTTAAAATGCTGAATTTTAAAAGGAAAAAAAACTAAGGGACTAAAATGCTGAATTTTAAAATTAGAAGATCAAAACTTCATTTTCTTAAAAAAATAGAGAGATTAAAAGTGCATTTAAACTAATAATTTATTGCTTTTGCCGTTTAAGTTTAATATTACAATGAATACTTTATTTTTTTTTAATTTTTTTTTTACAAGAGAAAACTTAATTCATAACATTGATCAAATGGTTCTCAATGCAATACAACGAATAATTGACTCAAAAATACGACGACCAAACATAGAATATGCCACTTGTGCTAAGACATGAGCAACCATATTCGTTTGTTGCTTTACAAACTTGACCTCAAAATTAGAATTCAACACTAATAATGACTTAGAAATCAACACACTAAAGTCGAATATTTCTATTTGACCAGATGAAATAGCATCAACCAACTTTAATCTCTCAAAACTATTAAATTAGAATAATTTTTTCAGTATTATAGGAAACTAGTCTCTCACTTGTGCATACACTGAGAAATTATACAGAATGACAGTGTAAGTGAGTAACAATGTACTGTAGCATGAAAAGTCTAAGCTTGGTGTATGTAATTATTAGTGTTCGGACCCAAATGTGACTACAAAAATAAACATTTTAATATTAATTTTTTCCTAATTATCAAATAAAAAATGCTTAATAAGTCACACTGAATAATTTTTCCTTAAATATTATTTTATCAACTAATAAGTCACATTTGAATAATTTCATTTTTCTTTTTTTTTTACATAATTTCATCTTCCTATCGTTTGATCTTCATTATCATCTACAATCTCTTTTGAAATGTTTAATTTCATTTGAACAAAAATCTCATTTAAAAAATATTGACATCATATTTCATTTTTTCTAATGAACAAAGAACATGGACAAATGAAATTTTTTTTTATTAAAAAATTACATTCACAAACTTGACAATACCCTTTTAGTAGATAATAAAAAAAAAATCAATGGTACCTTAACGACTTTTTGACATGGTTAAAAATCATAAACTCTCTAAAATGCTACTTTGTATCTGGGTGTTTATTGTTGTCTCAAATCAAGTGATTAAAATCTAGTATATTATTCTATTGAAGTGAGACATGCGACTTATTGAAAAAATAAATCGAGACATGAGCTATTTTATTATAAATAAATAATAATATATATGTTGAAACATTCCAATATGTACTTCTCATATATTATCACTTATATACTTCAATAGGAAGTACAATTTCACACAGGGTAAACCTGATGAAATCAATCAACCACTTCATAATACCACTAACATTTTATACACGTACTAACATACAGAAACAATGCTAGACTAAAAATGAAATCAACACTAATAAAATATAGACATGAGCAGTCATATTCGCTTGTCTCTTTACAAACTTGATCTCAAAATTAGAATTCAACACTAATAATGACTTAGAAATCAACAAACTAAAGTCGAATATTTCTATTTGACCAGATGAAATAGCATCGACTAACTTTAATCTCTCAGAAATATTAAATTAGAATAATTTTTTCAGTATTATAGGAAACTAGTCTCTCACTTGTGTATACATTGAGAAATTATACAGAATGACAATGTCAGTGAGTAACAATGTACTGTAGCATGAATAGTCTAAGCTTGGTGTATGTAATTATTAGTGACAACGTTAGCTTCGTTCTTCGGGTTGTAGATAAGAATGACAACGAGTAGGATACTGGTAGGATATTATATATTATACTTGCAGTTTGAAAAATTATATGTATTTAAAATCCGTATGGGTAACTTTTATGCTTATGTCTATATTTTATAAATCGATAATAATACCTATCACCGTTATCCGTATATTTGGTAAAAATAAAACGATCAATTATAAAAGGTTTTAATGCAGTTTTGGTCCCCCTATTTTCAATTTCTTGAAGTTTTGATCCCCTATTTTAAAAATCAACTTTTTGGTCCCCTGTTTTAATTTTTCTTGAGTTTTGATCCCCACTCCATTTTAGGGTCAATTTTGATGACATGTCAAGGTCATTAATGACATGACATTGCACACTTGGCAAAAACATTATCCATGTCATCAATTTGGTATTTATCTTGTTTTTTGGATTAATGTTTGTTCTTTATTTATTTTCTGCAACTCAATATTAAAAATATGATCCTCCACTCTTTGGGTTTTAGGGTTTGTTGTTGTGGATGAAACTTATTTTGAAGGAAGGGTTAATAGTAATAGAGTGAATGATGGTGTTGATAGAAACATATGACGAAGGATGGCGATGGCGTTATTTATTGAAATGGAAGAAAAAATTTAATGACATGAATATTGTTTTGGCCAAGTATGTCATGCCATGTCATTAATAATCTTGACATGTCATCAAAATTGACCATAAAATGGAGTGGGGGACCAAAATTCAAGAAAAATTAAAATAGGGGGACCAAAAAGTTGGTTTTTAAAATAGGGGATCAAAACTTCAAAAAATTGAAAATAGGGGGACCAAAACTCCATTTAAGCCATTGTAAAATATCATACTCTCTTCGGTCCTGTTGAAAGTACAAAAGTAAGTATGTTTTTATCGTCTCCACAGGGACTGATGCGATATCGATGCCGTTCAACAATTAATATAATTTTAAGTAAAGGATTTCAAAGATGGTTGATTACGAAAGTTGCGAATACATGAAAGTAATAGAGATGATTAATTTGACAGAGAGATTAAATTGTTGGGATTAGCTTTCAATCACTCATTCATACATATTCCCTTAATCAGTTACACAGGTTCTAGTCATCTATTAATATTATCACGTATCGCTCGTCGAACGTTTCCGTGTCCAGATAATGCCGAGATATCTATTGCATCTATTAACCTCCGATGTCTCGGATCGTCAATCAATACAATAACATTAAGATTCGATACTCTGAGTGAATATTAAACTTAAATCTATGTCTAGAATTTAGAGTTCAATAGATATTATCCTAGTTCTTAGATTCAAAAGGTATATGTCTATAACAATTCAAATCAAAGATTAAAACAACGAAAACAAAGATAACATCAATATTGAGAGACAACTAAAACCATATATAAAACCATGATCAATAGAAACACATACTAATAGAGTAATTTACACCTAATCCCAACAAAAGTGTTTTTAACTACTCATTACCATGATAGTTTTACACAAATAAGAAGAAAAGAGATGAAATACCAACACCGGTTAATTTCTCAAATAGTTGGTGTGCATCCACCGCAGTTTCCTCCGTCGTTCCGAGCTTCACTCTATGCGTTACGCGTTAAGCTCTCCTCCCCTGTTTGGGCGTGTTGTTCTCTGGTGCGTGTGAGAATGGAATGAATTGAAATTCCAAGGAATGGCTTCACATGCCTTTTATAGGCTTTTAATGCTAAGCAAATTGCAGAAGGCGGTGCTTACACTATGATGATATCCTTCATGGCTAAGTTAGCTTTTATAATTAAGAATAAAAACACTGCTGCAACTCTTTTTGACCAATAGAAAATCTTCTTATCACTTTAAACAAGAGGACAATTGTGCCTCTTCATAATTTTGGTCCAATGACAATTTTTCTTAGTCTGCAATAGGTCTCATTGCTTCTATTTTTCCATTAAGCTCATAAAACCTACAAAAATGTGTTGGAATTAGGTAGAAATAACATAAATGACTAATTTGTTAATTAAAACTAATATTTACAATTAGTTGGGTTTTTTATCTGAAATTACTTTTAAAGCAAGTCAATAAGTGCCCAAAATATATATGTAAAATTACCACTTTTTGGCACTTATCAGGTCCTATATATAAGAAACATATTGAGAAAAACACACATACTAAGGAGACTTATTTTTTTATTAAAAAATTCTAAAATGTTATGTGTTATTCCAAAAGTAACCTTAAAAATGTGTCAGACTAATTAATGCATAACATTAAAATAAGTTGCATTTTATATAATTTAATAAGGGTATATAAGGGATTATCTATTTAATAAAGCATAAATTTAAAGAGTGTTTCTTATTAGTACTAATGTTATGCTAAAAATTCATTTATCTGTTAACATATTCACAATGTGTTTGCATTATGTTATAAGTAAACATTTATATTAATGTTATAAGCAAACATTTATATTAAAAATGTATAAGGGTATGATTTGTCAATTATACCTTTTGTCAATTACTCTTATCTTTTTTAATAAAACTAATTAATGTTATATATTTGAAAAACTAAAGTTTGTTTTTAAATTTTTTTGTACATAACAGATTAATTTTTTTTGTACATAATATATTCAATTTATTGAAAAGAGAAATTAGGTGTAAAAAAATAAAAGTTTATTGGTGGATTAAAATGAGAGTATAATATAATAAGGAAGATAAGGTGCAATTTGTGTTACTCTTCTAAAAAGGCTCTTAAAAAAATTGGAGGGAATATTAGTATATAATAATAATAATAATAATAATAATAATAATAATAATAATAATAATAATAATAATAATAATAATAATACATTATGCGGGTATGAGGGCAGGGGCGATTATGCCGCCAGGCATGCCCAGCACGTGCCTGGGCTCCCAATTATATAATTTTTTTTTTAGGGTTCTTACTTTAATCTGAAAATTCGAATGTTTGAGTAAGAATTAATAAAATTTAAGTGCATATTCATAATCCTCATGAAATTCTGAGCAAAATGGTATATTTACTTGTCCAGTTTGGTGCAAGAATGAAAAATATCGTTTTTTTATTTTGGTCTAGAGGTTGAAGATGATGAACAGTAGTTTTAAGGTTATTTTAATAAAAGCCTATATATAATAAGGAAGCATGATTTTAAACAGAACACATAATTTGGCCCAGTGGCACTGTGATTTGTTTCTCACATGGGGGACTTGTGTTCAACTCCCACCTCACTCATTTATTTTCTTTCCTTTTTTGTTTTTATTTTCTTTATTTGTTTATGACTATCAAATATTTAGATTAATTCCTTAAAATTAATTATTTTTATTATAATTTCAGTATATAAATAATATATATTTTATTAGTTAGAAACGGTCCGATCCGGTTGAATTCCGATCGGAAAACTTTAAACCAATAAACATTCGTACATTTGTGGTTAAATTTGTGCCCAGGCTTAATATTATTCCTGAAGTCGCCACTGTATGAGGGTACTAATGTACTTATATCCGCTCATTTTTAGAATAATTATTCATACACGTAATCATACCTAAAATGCGAGTTTTTATTTTACTGTGATTCTTTTTTTTGCAAGTAATGTGGATCCAAAATTGCCATCTCTAATTGGAGATGAAGGCGGGAAAGCAAAAACAGCCCCGATAAAGTTCAATTCATAGAAAAAAGGACTACAATAAAAGAATTTGATATTGTGGAGGTAAAATCTGAAACAAAACTCATTCAAATGACACTAAAAAAAAATTATTTACCCACACGTGAATCCTCAAACACAATTTTCTTTTGATTAAAAATAAAAGAATGGGTCGTATGCTTAACTCAATTAATACTGACATTGCATTATACGTGGAATTGTGGTTCGAACATCGGTCATCTCACTTATTCACGTAAAATTTATAATCACTAAATTACTTGATAAAAAAATAAAAAATAAAAACCTTGTTAAGTTTTTTTTATTTCTCACAAATAAAAATGAAAATACAATTGATTGACATTGTTTATTTTTCTGATAGACAAGTGTTGAGTTACCAACAATGAATCGAACTCAAGTAGTAAGGATTTTGATCTCCTTAAGTATATAGTGATTTGATTCCTGACTCATGCCTATGGAGAAAATTCGATTGAGATGAGAGAACTCACCTTATGTGCCCAACAAATTCTTCAGCGGAGATTAATCACCGCTAACGATGGTGTAAACTTCGTATCAATATGATGATAAGTAAAAAAAAAAAAGGCAAGAGTGTTTGAGTATATTATAAGGAATATTTTATTCTATAGATTCATTTATCATAGATCAATCTATTACTAATATATTAAAATCGATAGAAAAGGGCCACTTATGTCAGAACTGAATCCCTAACCAAATTAGATACTCCAGGCCGGATAATGGTGAAAATAAAAAATACAGTAGATTATTTATTATGGATAAAAAAAAATGACGATGATAATAATAAAGGGTGTTTAAAATAGGGTATTGCTAATCTGAAAAGAAACTCGCATAAAACAATTCATACATAGGTGAGGGCTGTGGGTTTTCTTTCACCTTTTCGTTTCTCTCTCACGCAATCAATCAATCAATCAGGTTGGTTTTCTACCTATTCATTCATTCATCTCTTTCTTCCAGGCAGTTATTATTATGTTATGTTATGATATGATGATATATTTACATTTATTATTCTTTTGTGGCTGGCTTTTTTCAACTGTCCTTTCAAAACATATATTCTAATTCCCCGTCGCAGCAATTACTTTTCGAATTCGTGTTGTATGCAATGTGCAATTCTGATTAATATCATAATAATTTGTTCATATACCAAGTTTATCGGACGGACGGACAATTTTTGGATTCCTTAATTTAATTTAAGCATATCATCATCAGCATAGCATATGTGTATTTATTTCAATTGTCTGTAAAGCGAAAAATGTTGATATTAGACATTTACTCTTTTCTTTGGGTTTCAAATTTCACATGTGGGTTTCAAATTTCACATGTGTTTTTTTTTTTCCTTCATATCATATGTAAGACCTGTTTCAAACATCTCTTTGAAAAAATCTAAAATTATACTATAAATCAAAGGAATTATTAATTTTGCTTTTCTATTTTTTTATGTTTTTGACGGAAATATTGCTTTTCTATTTAGTACTTGCTTTTCATGAATTTGTTCTTATATTCTTCAGGATGGATTGTTTCTCTTTTGCCTTGAACAATGGATTTTAGCTTCACCTGCCTTGACAGAATTGGACATCATATCTGTCCAGGCGAGTAATGATTTCCTCGTGATGATTGAAGCACAACTGGAAAATCCCATTCAGATGGAAATTAAATCACAAGAGTACAAAATTGAATTCCTGGTAAATGAAAATCAATCTTTTGCAGCAGAGAAAGGAGAGCCAAGAATGTCCACTCCTCATTGTTGCAATGCCAAGAAGCTCAAATCCAGGGCCGCCACAATTGATCGTGAGAAAGTAGTGTTGGAGAAGAAACTATGTAGACAAGACAGGATTGAATTGGGTCGGTTATTGCAAGGTGCAGTGAGTTCCCATAATTGGGAACTTGCAGAAAGTTTAATTTTTGTTGCTGATCCACAAACACTTAATGATGCCTTGTGTATTACACTGGATTCCATCTGGTTCTTGAGCACAGAGCCAGAGCTTAATGGAATAACTGTATTTATCAGGAAGATCATTGCTAATGGTGCTTATGACTTCACTAGAGCTACTCTAAGGACTTCATTCCTTGCTTCATGTGTCTCTGCATGCCAGAGCAGAACAATGAGTCTTGTTGATACTATCACCGTAATGGCTCAGAGGTACAAGTTTCCATATCTATTGTGTTTCCGGGAAAGATTTTAGTCATCAATAAAACAGTTGATTTTGAAGATTTATTTTTTTGTCTGTGTGTGTGGGGGGGAGGGTATATTAGGGTAGGAGAACAGTTTTCTTGTCAGAATTAGTGAGCAAACATTAGCAGTTTTATTGGACGTATTGTTAGGATTAAAACAATACTTAAAATGTTACTATATTATTTATATTTTAGTCAAGATTATTCATGCAATGTATGACCAACCAGCAAAATTTGATGCTAGTTTTCCTATGACTCTATCAGCTGGTGTGCAACTAGCTGATCTCAAAATATGCCTTTTCAAGTCGTATGGTAGAGGGGTTTGAATTATGTAGAAACAATATATGCATTTTTTAGTGTGTCGGTTCAAATTTCTGCATCTATATATATTGCAGTAAAGTGAACTCTGCTTTTTGCTAGGTTGCATGAGCGTCTCCAGGAATGCAATGGAGATGAAGTCTTGAAGGCAGAAGCTGGTGCTAAGGTGCAAAAGTTTACTGAATGGGCTCTGAAATGTATTGGCATTCATTCCCATCTTCAGGATGATAGTGATAATGTAATACACAACTCAGCTGTTGAGACCCAGCTCCGGTTATCTGCCTTTAAGACCTTCCTTGATCTTGCTGGCAACCACCTTACAGGGAAGGACTTCAGTGAGGCCTTTGATGCAGCTTGTTTTCCTCTTACTCTTTTCTCAAGCTCATTTGATCCAGGTTGGGCATTTGGTGTGTCGGCTTCTGTGATCCAAGGGTTGCTGGGCATGTTAGTAGAGGGAGGTGCAGACAATGTCAATCAGTGTTTCTTGGAGGCTTCACGTTTTGGCAGTACAGAACTGGTCCGTGTACTATTGCAGGTAATCTAATTTTGATTTTTTTTTTTCTGTTGCATATTTTCTTAATACATTAATTAATGTTTCCACATCTAAGATAAGGAAATGATATGACACAAATACGAGGATTTCTAATTTTTTTAAAAATCAAGACACGATCTGACTGAAATACACGTTAATGCTCAATGTTTGTACAAAGATGTTCACATTGCTAATTGCTCATCAATACATAAACATATCAATAGGCAATATATGATCATAACAAGTAGACAGTTACTTATTCTTTTAACTAAGAATGTGTCACAAAAACAAAATATTGTAGTTACAATTGGATTATTATAGAATTGAATGTCATATCAAAGGATTGTGTAGATATGTTTCTGTCTTAATTATGCTAATTTAGTAATGGGTAGCCATTCTATTACATATGTTAAAGAAGTTTTGATATGAGAGATTTTGACATTGTCACTTTCTCCCATTTATTATATATACATGTGAATTAAGGTAATGAGTTTTGCTGGTTTTGGATGTTTTAATAATGCAAAGTGTGCTAAAAATATTTGGTTCATGTTTGTTTGGTATATTGGGAATCAAACTGATACAGATTGCCCAAAGAAACAACTTGGATGTTGATGTTGACTTGGCGTTGGGATTTGCCTCTCATTACTGCAAGATAGGCACTATGGAGTGCTTGGTGGAAGAGGGAAACGCAATAGCCTTTTTGGGCCCTTTGATGAGAGCTGCTGAGAGGGGCTGTATGCAAGTTGTTGAGTGGTTTGTGCAAAGGGGTTGCCGAGACATGGAGCTCTGCCTTGCCCTTACTGCAGCCACTTCTAGCTGCCAAGTTCACATTGCTTCTTATCTTCTTCCCCATGTACCCCAGCAGGTTCTTGCAGCACTTAGTGTTGAAATTCTCAAAGCTGCTGGTGAACGCAGTGGTGGATCTCTTGATGGTGTAGCATTTCTCCTCCAATCTGACTTCTTAGGTGACCCTGCAGCTACATATGCAGTTGCAGACATCATTGCTAAATTGGAGGATGAGGCTGTTGCTCCGGAGCTAAAGGCATTTCTTAACGAGCATTGGTCAGAAGGAGCTTATATAGAGGGATTAAGGATAGGGAAAGAGCATTACATGAACCTTGTGAGAATCATTAAATGGGGCGAGTCTCCTATTTGCTTGAGAGATCTTCCTGGCCCGCTGACAGTGGCAATTGCTTATCTCCCACTTTATAGAGAGTGTGTCAAGGTGGGGGGCTGTTTGTTTTCTCAACGACTTAGGGGACAATTGGTTGAAGCCGCACGAAGTCTTGGGGATAGGGTCTTTGATGAAGTGACCAATGGAAGAGAGCTACTGTTAATTTTGGAGCGCCATCTTCCTCAATTTTTGCTCCCTCCCACCAGTGTTGCTTAGCTAGATTTGGTTACCATTGTTATAGATTTTCCATTTTTATTTCCTCTCGCCACCCTTCTTTATTATGTAATGAATGAATGCCACCATTGTTGACAATTTATTACTGAGGGACGGGCTTTTATGGTAGGTTTCCCTTTCCCTCTACAGCCTAATGCCACCATTGTACACATTTTATAATTATTATTAGAACTGGCGTGTGGTAACACATTGCAAATGTATAGTATACTTAAGTTTGGGATCCTCATATCACAAATGTTGAAGTAAAATTTCTGATTTGAAACATCAAGGAATAAAAACGGCATAAATGCAAATAAAGTTAGTTTATTGGAAAAATTCTCTTTAGACCTTTCAATATGCTTAAGGCCCCCCAAATTTCTAAAGCATGTCGAAGGATCTAAAGAGAATTTTCAGTTTTTTGTCTCCCTTCCTTATGAGTTATTCATTCTGTGCCCTCTGTGCTCCTCACTCGCCCCTTGAGCTTCCAGTTTTACCTCCCTGTGTAAAATGACAAAAACTTGTAAAACACTGTTTGTATGCCACATAGCGAACTGGTCGGCAGGTGAAAAAATGTCTCCCATATAGTCAAAAGTGAATGACACGTGGTCAAATGTGATTGATTACGTGTATCTATGCCATAACTCTAGCCAATTTACAAAAGTTTGAAAATCTTAGTCAAAACTTTTCAACGTGCCTATACTAACAGCTTCACCAAGTTTGGAATATATTTGATTCAAAACTATTAAAAGGTTCCTCTACTAAATATGTTATCATTTGAAAAAACTTGAAAGAACCGAAAAAATGGCAAGAGCATTTGACTGCATCAAAGACATCAATCCCAAAAAAGAGCTATGGAAACTGTCTGTCAAGGTTGATGGCATAGTGAGTTGGAAAAAGTATTTTCTATGTCATTTTTTATTTTATTTTTATCTCATTTATTAATTACTATAATTTATAAAAAAAAAAACTTTTATGAACACAATTGAATCATCATCTTCATCACCATCCTCTTTCATCTTCATTTTCATAAAACTATCACCATCAATAAATCTAAACCCAACAAATTAATTAATCCCAAACTTCATTTTCCTTTCACAATATTCTCCCTAAAACCATTTCTTTTTTACTCAAAACTCTTTTTTTTTTTCAACAATTTTTTCCCAGAAAATCCCAAAATGGGTTTTGGAGTGGAAATTGCAACGAATTTTTTCACAGTGCATTCACATCACAAGCACCGACTCAATCAGAGTTCTATGCATTTGGGTTTTTCATTTCCCCTCAATTTTCCTTGTGAGCTAATTTTTTTTTTTTGGGTCACAGGTTGTTGATTTTGAGATTTTTAAGTTTCTAGGTTATGTGATTTTTGAATTTTGATTTGTTGAATCTTTTGATTTTCGGATGAATTATAAAAGATAGGCAAAATTAGGCAAAATTACACTGTAGTTCTTTATCTTATTTTTTTATAATACTTTGGTCTTTTTTTTTGTAACACTTTGGTTATTTATCTTATCTTATTTATTTATTTGTAATATTTTAGTCTTTTTTTTTGTAACACTTTGGTAATATAATAAGATAAATTACCAAAGTATTACAAAAAAAAATAAAGGATCAAAGTGTTAAAAAAAATAAGTTAAGGACCTGTTGTGTAATTTTGTCTAAAATATAAGATTTAAAGTGTTTGAGAGCTTAAGTGAGAGTGTGTAAAAGATTGGGTGCTTTGAAAAAAAATGTATTCCATGGATGTTGAAGAAGGTGTAGAATGTTGAAGATGACCTTGGCTTTGGTTAATGATGATGATTCAATTATGTCATCAAAGTTTTTGTTTTTATTTATTAATCCATAAGGAATAATACTTCGAAAAAATTACACATACTAAAAAAACAAATTGTATATAGTTATTTTCATTTTAATACTGTTATAAATTTAAATTTATTTCATGTATATCTTTATTTAATTACTCTTAATTCACCTGCACTCAACACTTTGTCATTAATGAGTATGTCATGTCACTTAAATTGGAGAGGGATTAAAAAACTTCATTGACTTTTAAAATATAGGACCAAAATGATTGATTTAGAAAAATGGTACTAAAATTTGAAAATATGTAAATAAGGGGAACAAGATTGCATTTAAATCTTAGTTTAATTCCTCTATAATTTACACAATTTTGTATATGCCCGCCCCTTGTTCTTATAGATCAGAATTAAAGTGTTTCTTCAATCATCCAACATTTTCTTTGTCCTCGTAATCTCGTAAAAAAGTTTGGTAGGCCACACAGTTCCTATATCTCCAAGACTTTTCCACACCATTGTGTGGCTCAACTACCTTATCATTACTCATCCTTTTCAACGCTTCTTTTACCTGGTAATCAAAACTGAATTTTACATAATCTGGTTTCATCTCCCTGTCAGCCTAGGGCCGAATAGAGACCTTTGATATCAATTACAACATTATTTCTGGGTTTCAGTATGTTTCAGATAATCCGAGCAAATGGAAGTTTGGGAGAAAAATATAGGACGCATGATAAACACATTGGGTGGGAAAAGTAATAGTAAAAAAATTGGCATACAAATCTATTTGATATGTACAATAAACTAACACTTCATAAATATAACTTTTCCAATTAGGCTGTACAAGTTCATGGCCAAAAGGATTATTTCAGCTCACTACTTTAGAATGTACATTCCATCCCGAAGTTCTAACTTCTCCTCGGAGACTAGACTAGACAAAAAGCTTTGTAGCTGTTGGAGTGATTTGTCGGCAATGCAAAACTTCTGCGGTTATAAAAAGAAGAATCACATAATTAATCTTGTTGATCATGCTATATCTCCAAACATTCACGAAGGTGTAAAACCATTCTTACCATGAGCATATTGTGAATGCGATCTAATGTCATGCTACCAATGTTTTTGAGCATCCTCAAGATAAATTTCTGCCACAAGACAACGCATGTTAGATGTCTTTATTCGCAAGATTTCACATTACATAGTGTTTGAACTCGTGCGGCCCAATCCATCATCTCAAGGGAAAACTGGAAAAGATTTATCACATATTGTGTAAACTAAGAGTAACATGCAGATAGTGAAAAAGGTCTGCTTTTAAAATTATGAAAGCAAGTCACAAATATCAATTAAAGTTAGTACAGTTCAAAATTAATGAAGAACTTAATTTCATATACCTCATACACAGTCATCTCCATCCGAAGTTGATTTTCTACTGAGGCCCCAGATCTGTCTTCCAGCACATCGTCTCCAAGAAGTTCCTGAGCGTTGCCACTGCCTCCTCCATTCTTACTTGTCTCAGCCATGTTTTCCACAATGGTGTACACATGGTCAGAGGATTCTGCCCCTGTTGACTCTTCAATAACCCCCTGCGTACAAAAAAGACAGCCACAAGTGAAGTTACATCTTCATCGCTAAACTTATAACTTGTGGTCTCAAACATAGAATCCGTATTTGAATCAATGAAAAAGGTGCTCCTTTTGTAGGAGAGTACATAAACTTGTTTTTGCTAAAATTAGAACTCGATGAATCCAAAGACCCTCAAAATTCCTGGGACCATTGCTCTAAACTCAGCCTTTGCACTGTTTCTAGCAACTACACCTTGCTTCTTACTTCTCCGTGTTACCAAGTTTCCCAAACATAGGTACAATAACCTGAAGTTAACTTTATATCTGTAATGGATCCTGCTCAATCAGCATCAGTAAATATAGCTACATTCTTATCACTAGTTTTTCCAAATAACAAGCCTTTTCCGGAGAGTACATAATCACACTCCATAAATTAAGGAGTGATTGGAATAGAAAAAATAAATAGAATCGATATAAATATTTATAAAATATTTCAACAAACAGCAAATCATGCCATTGAAATAGTGTAAACTAACTAGAATTTTTGTTTTGGAAAATCCAACAAAAGTTTCCAGATTGAACAAGAGAAAAAAATAACCATGAAAGGGAAGTGTTTACTAATGCCTAAATGTATGCCGAGAAAATTTAACAGATTTACCTTGTTTATCCAAAAATTGATTCTCCTAATTAATACATCCACAGGTATCCCAATAGCAGCCGCAAGGTTTTTAGAAGTCCAACTGAAAGCAGAAACATAATATGAAACTACGGTCAAAACAACCAGACTAAAAGTATTGATGGATTGTGACAATACCTCATTTGATCTTGAAACTTCATAATCATAGATGCAAGAACAGGGGCTACAGTGAATTGCATTACCCTATCTTCAAACTGCAACTCCAGCTATACCATTGAGCATGACAATATTAGGCAAAAAAATAAAAATAGAGTCAAAACTGTAAAGAATGCGAAAGGGGTAACACCACAAATCAAATTCAACAAACTTGCTAAATATCCCTAGACAATGAGATTTGGAAAAATAAATAAATAGAGCAACTGACCTTGACAGTCCCAAGACTTTTTTTCCACTGAAGCTTACGGGGTGTTTTGATTTCAGTAAATCTCTTCGCATAATCAGAGAGAAGCTGGTCAACAGGTTCAGGCAGGTTAAGGGGCTCATCCTGTAATTATCTTCGAAGTCAATCATAGAACAGAGACAACTTTGCAGGACAACAATGCAATTGATAAAAATATATTTTGGTTGGACAAATTCATTTTATTTTAAAGACTAGACTATTATCACACTTCTAATTGAACTAAACAGTGATTGCCCGGTGGACCCACTGTCCTCGGGTGAGAAATTTTTCGGCAAACCGTGCTTCAACTCCAGTTTACCCCTCCTCCATAGCAGTGACACTTTCCGGCATCTAGATTCATCACTTTCCGTCACAAACCACCACTTCCGCCGCCGCCCATTCTGGCGAACTTTCTGGCAACAGGCCACAGCACATCCAAATCCGAATCCTTAATCCGGCCTGTCACCGAAATCTCCGCTGCAGG
Organism: Trifolium pratense; assembly: GCF_020283565.1. Classification (NCBI taxonomy): domain Eukaryota; kingdom Viridiplantae; phylum Streptophyta; class Magnoliopsida; order Fabales; family Fabaceae; genus Trifolium; species Trifolium pratense. The sequence continues at coordinate 32,240,621 of NC_060060.1, read as the reverse complement.
TACCCCGTCATGCTCCAGCTTGAGGGGGAGTGTTGTAAATATATTCTAGCTTAATCTAGAAGTTACTTAGCCTAGCATATTATGTAGAATATTTATTTTGTAATTAAGTGTATAATCCCCTATATAATAGACCTTCTGCAATGCTATTCAGTCACACGGTTTTTGGCATGTGTCTCTCTTTTCTCTCTCATTCAACTATGCTACAACAAATTCTTGTTAGTTTGAGGAAACTCTCCACGAGTTTATATGGAATAACATTAAAGCAGAATATAAAAAAAAAAAAAAAAAATTGAAACTGTTTAGGCTTCTTCAAAAAGAAGCTATCAAAATTTTAAACCTGATTTGATTTGTCTCCACTTTCCTTTTTTTGAAAGAGAAGTACCAATGCAGTGCAGCATTAACTTCTTACATATACAAAGTGAGTAGAAAATTTACTTTCGGAAAATATAAATTCGCCTCAACATAATGGACAAAAGTAAAAACAAATGAGAGATGACCGTGTAGAAGACGGGGGAATAAAGACAGAAGTTAAGTTTTGGATTAGAATTGCTTGTGACAGGGTAAGGATGAGTTGCCTAAAATAATTCAGATTTACAAACTACGGAATTGAGAAACAGGAGAACCCTGAAATTTGAAATATATGGTAAGGGAATCAATTATAATCCCTACATCTCATGTGTAGAAGTCATTCTTATCAAACAAAAATCAGTAAGAACAACATCCAACTGCAGATTATGTATGGGTATTTTCATTGAAGAATTGATATTTTCATTGAAGAATAGCGGTTTGCCAAAAAAACGATATGAGAAATATCGGATAGCGTAGCGGGTAAATAGCAGAAGCCGCAAAGTGGTTAAAATAAATAATTATATATAAAATAAAACATAAAATACAAATAAAAGCTACATGATATTAAAAAAATTGATCGACATTAATCTGAAAATCTCAAATTCAAACAACTAATAAAGCAAAAAACAGAAATTAAAAACAACTTAAAACTCAAAAGCTAAGTAGTACAAACTTCAAAACAACTAATAATCGGTAGTTCTAGCTCTAACTGGTGATAAAAGATCGAATTATCATCCTCCTTTTCCCCAACATAATCATTATATCCTCACTTTCAGAAAGTGAGGCATATCTTTCGCTTCTTCAATTGATTCATCTGAATCAATGTTACCCAACCCATCAAGCATATCAAGCTTCGCTCTTTGATAAGCTTCACTTTCTTACTTCTTTTTATTCTTAGCATTCACTCCACCACTTCACATTGTTTTTATTGTTTTTTAATATAGGTCAACCGCTTATTTTAAATAAATAAAAAAATATTGGTCCACTGACGCCACCGCTAAAAGCCTAAAATATTACCCAATTCCGATATCAATACATAGCGGCTATACCGGTTTATGAGAAAAACGGCGCTATTTTGAGCATAGCGGAGTCAAGATGCCGTACCGGATTTCGTATCGGATTGCCAAAATTCCGATACGCAATACCGGTATACTGGCGCTATACCAGATATTTAACAACACTAAGTAGTGAGAACTACAGTCTGAATCATAAGTCATAACATAAATAAATTAATTTTTTACGATATCTGAAATTAAAAATAAGAAGAAAAAAAAAAAAAACAGGTTGAGTACCACTAGGCAGTGATGAGCCCATATTATGGTAAACAAAATGTAATTGCAGATTGTGTATCGGCATTTTCATTTAAGAAATAATATCAATGAATTAAGTATAATATTCAGGCTGAGTAGTGAGAATTATAATTTGAAACATATCATAAATACATCAATTTTTTCACAATATCTGAAATTCAAAAAAAATGATCAATAAAACAATTTTATCTGCAGACCTGAATTGGAGGCCAGAAATTAGAAGATATGATAGTGGAAGCTATTTTATCCATGGATATTGCATTGTTTTCGACCTCCACACCTAAGAGCGCATAGCCAAATTTTGGCGAAATGGAATTGAAGCAAATAATAGTTAAAAATATATTTGGCAAATTGGCAATGATCACAAATAAGGGATATTTGAACTTGGAAATTACTTGTCTGAGGTGGCTGAATTATGGTAGCTTTGATGTTAGTGTTGACTCTCTTTGAGCCAATTAGATCATTGAGCATAATCTCACATTTTTGTAGGCTGCTGTCTCCGAAATGTATCTACAGAAAAAAGCATTAAAGAGACTTTTAAATAGGAATATCAAAATCAAGAATGCCTACACACAAAAAATGATAAAATATTAACCTTTCGGTCAAACAAAGCAGCAACATGAGATTTATTTGAATAAGTACCTTAAGGAGTTCTAGAGTACGTATCTCTGAGTCAATATCATAATCAGATTTATTTAGAAGTTTCTCAGCAAGCATAGTTTGATATTCCTGAATCAAGTGATCTTTTGAACCAATTATGCCAACAATCATCCCAAGTACGTCAACCTTCCTTTGGTTTCTGCTTCCCTTCAATGGATCGGCATCCATAGGATCAGGTTGCCATCTGCTTGGAAAATCCCATTTAGAAGAAACATCAATTTAACAACCTGGCAGGTAGACCACATCAGAAAGAACAGTGAAAACTGCGAATCAAAATTCATTATATAATATACCGTGTGGCATTGATCCATGCTTGCCTATCATCAGTGTTAAAATCATCATCAATACCAAAATTTTCTTGAACTTCTTTATCTCTATTCAACTCTTCAAGAAGGCTATCTCCGAGATTTCCAGATGCACTTGAGTTCCCACTCGTCCCATCTGTCAGCATGGTCACGATGCATTTTATTGTATCTCTCCTTCCTCTTAAATAATCTCTTATTGGTTCACCAACTGCCTCAAGGAAAACACCTTCAGGATCTATTGTCCTTAGGGCTTTAATAGTCGAAACATATTGGTGTAATATATCGTTGGTTGATGCGCCTGCAGTAAGAAGGCGATAATGCAGTGCAGAAATAAATGACTCCACCAGCTTTGAATGTTGTCTGGTGTATTCAAGGCAAAGTTTTAAGTCTTCAATTGCAGGAGAGCTTCAAGTATCATCAGAGAGAAAAGGAAATATAAATGCTCAGAAATGTATAAACAAATGAGATATGATCTAGCAAAGAATTTGTTTGTTAAGTTAGTGCTTATTGTCGGAGTTCAAAATTTACTCAAGCCAAGGTTAAACCATGCAGCTGGATGAAGCATTAGTTTTATAATTAAATTAAATTTTCATTGTCCAGTTGTACAACCAAAAACATCAATTTTCAACAGCACTAAGCTTAGAAAAACCGCCATTTTCCTTCTACTGCTGCATGAAGCTATACCCACTAAACATGTTTCCGTCAATGCAGTTGATAATGCCATTCAATTTAATGAGACATAAAAGAAGGTAATTAATTATTTTTCTAACAGAGAACCCATAAGGAAAGCTGGTAATTACAATTAACAAACTACCTCTCAGGATAATCAACAATTATCTCAAACAATTTGGCTATCCTTAAATCTTGTAGTGTTTCGTAAGCAAAATATTCCAGCCGCAACTTCCATCTGACAAGACTTTCAGAGGGAGTATCAATTCCAGGACAACATGATGATGGTTTCGGCGCTAAGGGTGATTTGAGACCTGATGAAGTAATTTCGTAACTAACAAAGTTGCCAAGATAGACAAGAAGGGCATGGACAAACTGGAGAGGAACGGCCTAAATGATTCCAGTCATAAGCATCGTATGTTAGAATCGTGAAAACATTGTTTATCTAAACAGGCTAGCATAGACACGCACACAATGTATACACATACAAAACATATAGGCACTACAAACCTGTATCCAGCTTTGAATAGATTGTAAGACAGAACTCCTAAAATCATCTCCGGCTACATCATATACTTTTGCCTGAAATTCAGACAAATGAGTCAATGACCTAGCCAAAGATTATGCTCTCAAACAGAGACAGTTGATAAGTGCAACATAAAGGTGAAACAAAAGATGGGAAGAGACTGAGGAAAAGCGGAAGATCCAGATTTTGAATTTCATAAACAAGCTCACCTTTAGTAGTAAGAATATAGCAGAAGCATAAGCATCTTCAGCCATAGAAGTAAATCCGAGACTTTTGAGATCAAGAACAACTTTTCCAATGTTGTTCACCATTTTACTGTTTTCTGAGAAACGAAGGTCGCTGTAGCACACATCGACATTCATCTCACCATCATTGTTGCATATTTTTACTTTTTCATCTAAATCCATGGCATCCTTACTTAGAGGTATATCGTCAGCGAACTCACCATCCATGGTTGTACTTGTATGTAACTCCTCCAACCTTCTTTTAAAATACCAACGCAATATAGCTAATGGTAGAAAATGGAAAAGAATATAAGGCAATTAGAACTCATTAGTGCCATCTTTTCATTTTGTATCTCATTCTTACTACTATCAATACAACAAGCTTTCAAGTTTTTCTCTATCATTTCCATGTTTCTTAACAGACAGAAAGGGCAGTAAATACATTTCTAATGAGAAAATCTTTGAAGCAAGTAGAATATTTTTAAGAAAATCAAAGAAGCCGTTACACTAAGAACTGAACTATATCACTTTCACTGGTGTATATTATAGCAAGCAGAAGACTGCGAATTTCAATGTGAAAACCAAGAGCATTGTTGACATGATTTATTATATAAGAAAAATTGAAAGCTATAAATGTATTTATTTATTATAGTATGAAATAGCAAGCCTTCATTTACATTAACATAAGACATGAATAAATTTGTTACAAACCAGGGAAAACCGGAGGAAGTGTAGTCATAAGCACTGAAGAGACAATCCATTGATACTTAGAGATGAGATAATTTGTTTCTGCCTCTAACATTTGATCCTTGAAAGATTGCAAAGCCTGGACCAAAATTAAAAGACACTTCTCCTGAGACTGTTTCTCCAAAGAAATTTGTTCCAAAGCATTACACAACACACTCTCAATCTCATCTTCATCAATCTGTTTCATTAAACACAATAAATCAAGCATGGAAAACCACAACCAAAACTATGATAAGTTAGGTTCATAAATAAAAACTCACATTGATATCATCATTCTCGTCCAAACCAACAAAACCAGCGTAAGGATCGAAATGCCGCCAAAATCTCGATGCCCCATTTCGCTGAAACGTTTCCTGTGAGCAAAAGGGATGAATAACAATTGGAACATCTTAATGTAAAAAGTGAAATGCTTTGTTGGGTACCTCTAAGACTTTGAGAAAGTGGTCAGGAACGAGTGATTCCAGGCCGTGTTTGCAGAGGGTGTGAACGTGAGAAACAAATTCAGCGCCCAATGAGATGTCGCCGGCACTACCGAGAAGAAGAGATTGTGTGGCGTTGCAGAAGGCGTTGTAGCTGTCAAGGATTTCGTGAAGTTGATCTTCGGTGACTGTGTCTAAAATCCCTAGGTTGAACAGAGAGGAATGAGAATCCTCCATCGCTATAAATTTGTGTGAGGCAATGCAGTTGAACTTCAACTAATCAGCAATACAACATCTTTGTGCTGACTTAATACCCTAAGTTTTGCAGCTCGATTTGATTTAGTTTGGTTCCGCTTATATATATGAACGTTCCTAATTCCTCTTCTTCACTCTGTTACTAACAATCCACTAACGTTCCTAATTTCTCATGACGATGTTTTTGTCCTGAATCTGAAAATGACGGCAAACGGCAACGGCGTTTGGACGGAAAGATAAAGAAACAGCGACACAAGGGCGGCGGTTGCGAGCGGCGCTGGAACGGAAGAAGAAGGGTGACGGCGGTGAGAGGAGGAGTGTAAGCTGTATTGCATGAGGAAGAGGAACATGAATGTGCGAGAGGAAGAACTAAGAAGGGACTCCTAGAAATGCCGTCCGAAATTTTAAAATTCTTCAAATACTCCCTAAAATTTGGAAATTTGAAATGGTAAACAGTTAATCAAATTATTCACCGTTTCATTTACTCCGTCTATTTTGATGACGTGACTGTTAAATATATCATTATAATGGTCATTTTCAATGGTATTATGAAATTTTAACGGTCAAATACCCCTCAAATTTATAACATATTGTCAAATACCTTCAGTCAAATTGCTCCATGTGACGTGGCATACTAATATTGTACAGATCATCATGTCACGTCACCCTTTATTAGCCACATCATCGCACTTAACGGAACAAACTAACGGAGACGTATTCATGACAAGAATTGAATTAATTAAAATTCAAGTGGGTGCAAATAAGTGTCATTGTACCAGCAAGTCATTCAAGATGTATTCATGAAGCTTAATTTCGCTAGAAGTAGCATTTCTCTCTTTTTTCCCTGTTTTCGAATTCACTTAAGTAGTTATTATATAAATAAGTATACAACTAACACAGTGTAAAATAATTTTTACACTGTCGACCAATAACAATTATGTATTCTGTCATGTCACCCTGTGTCACCCTGCTTCGTCCATTTTTTGGATGACATGAAAGTTGGAATCATTTTTATTGATTATCACTATAACATTTCCTTTTGAGGAATATGCTTTATTTTTACTTTGCTAGCAGTCTGTCGCAGTTCCTTTTGACGAATATGCTTTATTTTTACTTTTCCTTATTTTCTTTTTTGCAAGGTATATGCTACGTACAGTTTGTCTTTGTGCAGACTGCAGATATAGTACACAGCCTTGTAATTTTGTTGCTCTGAAATGTTTTGGCACTATGATGCATTGCACGGAATAAATTTGATTTGGTTCAATTTCTAGTTTGAGTGTTAAATAGAGTACTATCGGCAACCCGTGACTCACCCTAACACAATAAACCTGTTTTATAATCTGGTGATGCAAACTATTTATTTCAGGTCATCGAGTTAAAAGTAAAAGTTAAATACGGGTATGTAGTTAGTACGAATGGACCAAATGACTGTTCCATTAGTTCTTGTGTAGCTAAGAAGTAAGACATACATAATCAAGACTTACTTTGACAATCATAAAATGAGTTTGATGATTCCAGGATTCCCTTTATGAAATTTGAATAGATAAGATGGAAAATTCTATAAGCTGCCTAAAACAATTGATTTGAACATGGATGGCTACAGAAGGAAAGCATGCTCTGATACTTGAACAATAACAATGCATATTTGGCTTGTTACAATATTGATGAATTCAAAAATGCATGATATCAATGATACCAGAAGAATATTGATTGATACATAATGAAATACAACTGTTGCTTTATATTGTTTTTCATGTATTATCACCAAAGGATGTTACCCATTTGACAGTTGACCGGGCTAAGGCATCCGTATACATTTCTTTTCTTGAGAAGATCGATCGTCATGGGGAAAGACGTCCCACATTTCATCAGAATCAAGATAACAAAATTAAATGCCCTTACCAAAAGAACTTGAGGTGCAATTCTCAATAGGTTGCACGCCCCTTCCATGTCCTTTCGGTTCAAAGCTTCAGTCGCATATATCACTGTATGCTCCATTGTTGCTCTATCAGGCAGGATAACCTCAAAGCCATTAATATATAGTTAAGATTTGTCAAATTTTGTTCATATTTTGTTACAGAGAGAATATATGTTTAGTCAAATATAAACAACAATACAATGAAATATATAAATATATACATACACATGAAATCTAGCTATGTTGAGGACCTAAGAGTATTAAGTAGAGATACTTACCATATTTATTGTGGTTTATGATAATGTCATGCAATAAAGTAAAATTTTCAAGGTATACAACCCTGGCATCTGGATTTTTTTTTTGATAGATCTATAATTGAAGAAGAAAGCATGGAGTTGAAAATCAATGCACCCTCATTTAGTTTTTCTACACAATTCCCGCTACCCTCACTTTCTAATTAAAAAGTGGAATTTAAACATATGGTAGGTGGATCTATGCATTATCCACGCTTCAAGCCCAAGTAAGCTCTTGCGTGAGGGAGCGTGTTAGAAATAATATAAAACCATTGATGTGGCCATTTCCTAACAACTTAAGCTTTTAGGATAATCGGTTATTTGACATGGTGTCAGAGTCTCTATGACTAAGTGGACTAGAGTTCGATCCCCGCTCCCCTCACTTTCTAATTAAAAAGTGGAATTTAAGCATATGGTAGGTAGGCCTATGCATTATCCACACTTCAAGCCCAAATGGGCTCTTGCGTGAGGGGGCGTGTTAGAAATAATATAAAATCATTGATGTGGCCTATCCTAACAACTTAAGCTTTTGGGATAATCAATTATTTAAGATGGTATCAGAGCCTCTTCCCGATCCCGTTGGGCCACATGTTATCAGGTTTCCGCTATCGGGCCACCCACCGTTGATATACACGCACCAAGTCCAATAGTGCTGGGCATGAGGGGGTGTGTTAAGAAGTCTCACATCGAATGTGAGATGGCCTAGACAAGTGTTTATAAACAAGAGGCAATCCTCACCTTGCAAGTCGGTTTTATAGGGTTGAGTTAGACCCAAGTCTCATTTCTAAGATTTTGGCCTTCCTAACTTGTTTTCTCCATCCATTTATAGACCCCATTTTGACTTAGAGTTACTTTGTTGGTTATTTTATTTTATTCTTAATAGTCTCACTTGTCAATGTTGTATGCCTAATTCATCCACACATTTGGTGTAATGAGTTTTTACACTTACTAATTCTTCACAAAAGTAATAATAATTTTGTATGAATAATAAGATTTGCAATAGTATAAATGAAATTTTCAAAAAAAGATTACTTTTGCATTTTCATAACTAGGTTGTGAATTCTTTATTTTTTATTTTTTGGTACATATGTGAATTCTTTATTTTATTCACCATGAGGTAATTTCCATTAGTTTTAAGTTTAATATTTATAACCTTTTTTTTTTATAAAAAAAAAGTTTAATATTCATAACACTATTATGCAAAAACATTTGGTGCCGTCCAAAAATGAGGTCTTAAACAGTTATTAATCTTAAGCGCTTTTAGAATCACCATTGTTTAAGCTTCATCAAATGTTGCATCATTTGGTTTTTGTTGCCTCTTTCTTCTAATTCCAGCAACAACAATTCCTTTAATTAAGCTGTAAATTTAATATTAAAAATTTACAACACCACCAAACAATCTTCAATTTGAATAAAAAATCTTCAACAATCTTCAATTTGGTGTATCTCCCTCATAAGACTCTCCACCGCCACAATCAAGTCGATTTCAATAGCCAACAACCTGATTTTAATACGGCGGTTGTTGAGTTCGGTTCAATATGGATCTGTTAAGCAAGCTGCTTGGTTGGGAGGTCAGTTCAATATGATGTTTTCTCTCCCCACCCCCATGAATCTTTTATCCCCCTGAGTTTCCAATTTTGCCCTTGAAAAAACTTCGGTTCGTAGAAACCGAAGTTTTTTTTTGCCTTGAAAACAAATTTCGGTTTCTAAAAACCGAAATTTACTCTGAATTTGCACTAGAAAAAATTCGGTTTCTGCGAACCGAATTTTTCACAAGGGCAAAATTGGAATATTGGGGGTATAAAAGAAACAGGGGGGGCCGAAGAGAAAACATCGTTCAATATTAGTTTTAACAAGCTGCTTGGTTGGGAGGTTGGTTCAATATTAGTTTTAACAGATCCACTAATTTTAATAGATTACTAACTAAAAGCGGTGTTATGGAGAAATAGAGAAGAGGAGAAAGACCGTAAAATAGAAGTGGGAGAAAAGAGAGAGAGAAAAAAATTGTTGGAGTGAAGAGAGAATTGTGATGGATTAATAACATTCAGAAAAATCATATAAATGGTGCATTAATGGGTTCTTATCCTGTGCAATGTTGTGCAATGTTGCACAGGTTAGAAAAACCCATTTACAATTACATAAGTTTAACTTGCAACTTTTATATTTTTCATGACATAAATAATAGAAGATTAATTGGACGGTTTAGATTAGTGTCAAGTCAAATGGGTCACTCAGCCCATTTTAATGCAATGGGTAGATAAGAATTTGCATAAATATATGTGTGAGTGTGTGCCAATGACACAGGTTCTAATCTAGTGCAACTTCTCTAAATTTTTGTATACAATCCAGCGCTTTCTTGAAATCATTTTCTTCAAGTGCAATATTGAAGCGACAATATCCAGGAATTCCAGTCCAAGAGCCACTATTGATGCATAAACCAGTGGCTTCGAGAATGGCATTCCTAATATTTGAGTCGTTGAGCGTTATTTCCATAGTGCCATTTCCTTGGCTGTCTTCGCCTTTTGATGAAATCTTTAGCTTAATAGTCTTTTTGAGATAGGCAGAGGGTTTGGCCACAACAGAAACTCCGGCACACGATTCAAGCACATCCCACCCACTCTTCTCAAGTGCCTAAGCAGAAAAAATATTAAGCATTCTTTTAAGGAAAGAAAAATATTACAACCATAAAAAACAAACCAGTTAAAATAAAATTCAAACAGAAATGTTTAGAAGATCAGAAATTACCTCCTTCAAGCACTTGAACCTACTTCTCAAAATCTGTGTGTGTTCAACAATAGCATCTGATAGAATTGATGATTTCTGCTCTCTAAGCTCCAGCAACTTCTTTGCAGCATATCTAACAGTACTGTGAGGTTTACTTAATCCCGGATAACTATAAAATGTGTCAACCAAAACCGACTGGTTAAGAATAAGAAACCCAAATCTGAGAACACCATTGAGCATCTTAAGAGACAATCCTCCGAGAAGAGACACGCAGAACGATGGCTTGAATGAAGAATTCAGCTTAGCCAAACACCCCTCCAAGTCCCAGCCACCCCACCCTTCACAGTCAAATTCCAAACCAGAGGATGAAGTATCAATTATAACTCTTGCACCAAATCTAGCACAAGTGCTCAAAATCTCCCCTATCTCCTTGTTGCTATAAACTAAGCCAGTGGGGTTGATTGTAGGTCCAGAGATATACACCCATGGATTTTTCACAGTGCCAAGGACTCCAGTGAGTGTCTTTTCTGTGAACTTAAAACCAACACTGGCATCAGTAGGAACTGTCACTATGTCAGCTTTCAAAAATGTAGCAGAAGAAACATAGTTCCCATTTGATCCAGCTGGAAAACAGAGGGTGCCACCTTCTTTAGTGCAGCAGAGGACCAGTTTATTGAAAAGAGCTTTTGAATTGTCAGCATATATATATTCCGTGCTGCTACCGGTTGGAAAACCATAGTTGCTTTTGACGAACTTTTTTATGCTTGTGGTGACATCAATTTCAGACTCAGACATGTTTTGTCGAGCAAAACTTTCAAAAATAGCAGCCTTAACAGGAGAAGGAATAGGCAAATAGATCTGATCAACGTCCATGTGGACCAGGGAGCCATTCTCTACCCCGTCAATTGCTAGCTCAGCATTATTAAGGACAGATACGGCTGATTTAGCAAATCCTATCATATCAACTGATTTGACATTTTCACAGCTTCTCTGGAGGACAGAAGTTAAATTTGAAGTAATGAGAAAACTAACCATGGGAATCAACTAATTCATCTACATGTCATAAATAGCTATACAGAAGATATGTGTTAATTTTCATAACTTTCACAGCATACTTCCCCTAATAAGGAAGAGGGGCTTTGGTGCAAAGGTTGGAGTTATTGTCATGTGAGTTGGAGGTCACACGTTGGAGTCGTGGAATCAATCTTTTACAAATATAAGGTAAGGTTGTATTCATTAGATCCACAGTGGATCCAACTTGTCCCTGAATCCTGTCATAGCAGGAACTTCTTAGCACCAGGTTGCTGTTTTCGACCCCCTTATAGCAATAATAAGGAATTTGTAAATCATAGTAACCGATGCTGTTTCCAGTTGTCAATCTTACACATTGTCCAGGTCCCATAAATTTTACAATAATCAAGGCATGTAACTTAACATCAGAAGTATTGCACATGCCTCAACCTAGATCGCATTCACTGATGTTGTAGATGATAATAGGGTTTACTAAGAAGTCCCACATCGGTTGCAAGATGGCCTGAATATATGTTTATAAAATAGAGGCAATCTCACCTTACAAGTCGGTTTTGTAGGGTTGGGCTAGGCTCAACTCTCAATTCTAAGAGGGTTAATAGGTGTTTTTGCCCCTGCAATTTGGGCGAGTTTTGTTTTACCCCTGTAATTCAAAGATTCCCTAATTTTTAACTACTGATCACACATGTTGGCAGGCTTACTTGTCATTCATTTTTTATTTACTTTTAAATCCACCTAGATATTTATTTAATAAAACAAAAAACAAAAAAAATGTACATGTGGATTTATAACTTTTTAAATCTCTCTTCTTGATTAATGATTTTTATTTTATTTTTTTATTAAGAAGTTATAAATATCCAAGTGGATTTAAAAGTAAATAAAAAACAAAAAAAATGACAAGTAGGCATGCCACATCAACAAAATGTACAATCATATACCAACATGTGTGGTTAGGGGTTAAAAAGAGAGAAGTTTTTAATTACAGGGGGTGAAGCAAAAAAAATACAGTAAAATTTACCTAGGTGTAAAGCAAAACTCGCCCAAATGACAGGAGGCAAAACACCTATTAACCCGTGATAATATTTTCCCAATTATCCCAGCAGTTTCTAATGTCTTAAAAGAACAAAGTCAGTAGTATGTGTTGGGTTTTTATATTAGCTACATTTTGCAAAAGCCAACTCTAGCCAGATGCTGGACAAAATGCTGTAGCATTATCGTACAACGCTGGACAAAATGCTGTAGCATTATCGTACAACATTGTCTGCTCTGTTTTGCGCAGAATTTTTATATCATATCTTTGGAAGATATGTTTCAGATATAATTTTTGTGCTTATCTAACAAACCAAGACGTGCCTTATCCCACAAGTATCTGAAGGCGGTTTATGTGTTATTATTTGATACAAAAATATAGCGTGATATATTTTTGAATTTAATCAAATATTGTTTTGGAGTAAATCTTTATTGAAGAATTATTTTGAAGTAAATCTTGTGAGTTGGTCAATGAAGATTCCAGCTGTTTATTTGAAGCCTTGCTCTCCAAGTTTCTGGAAGGTTGTTTATGTATTATTTAAAACAAAAATATAACATGTTATATTTTTGCGTGAAACAAAAAATTGGTTATATTTTTGAAATTAATTTAGGGCTGACCGCAATTCCTACAACTGTGTTTGTCTGAAGACCTAGCTTGCACATCAAGACAATTGAAGACTATATATATGTGAAGCCTCAAGCCTATACAACTCGTGTGTTCTAAACCGTGTTTACAAAAGTGTGAGTTTTTAGGGTTTAGAGTTTTGTGTTAATTGTGAGCCTTTCTTGTGTCACTTTGATGCAAGTTTAGGACTGTGTCTTGGTTGTTAATTGTAAACTACTCCTAAGTTTTGAAGCACGAAGTTAGTGTGTGTGTTTCACTCGAGAGCTTTTAAGCGCGAGTGGAATCTAGTTTCTTAGGAGGTTATCTCCATCTTGATCGTTATTAAGTTGACAGCAACACAGTACGTGTTGTTAGAGGGAATTTGGGACGGGGTCTCATTATCTAGGAGGTTCCTAGGTAGGATTGCACGAGTAGTGTCTAGGCGAGAAGTCAAGTACCGGGTGTTGGTCGAGGGCTTTGAACTAGAACTATTATAGTGGATTCATTCCTGGATTGGTATCCCCGGAGTAGGTGACGTTGCACTGAACTGGGTTAACAAACGATCTGTGTTATTTATTTTCCTTGCTATTTATCGCTTTATTATATTCAGTACTTAAGTTGCTGCAGCACATGCTGCAGCATCTCGTGTAGCATCTCGTGTAGCATTGTGTTCACTGCGTGCCAGATTTTAGTATGGTATGCAACCTAGGATGTCCAACATAAACTAATATATTGTTTTGCCCAACTATTCTAGCAGTTTCTAAAGTCGTAGAGAACAATGACAGTAAGGTATGGAACCTGGGTTGAGCAACATCAACTACATTGCTCACGCATCAACCTAGATCATAATGTCGTAGATAATATTTTCCTAACTGTCCCCCACTGTTTCTAACGTCTTAGAGAACAATGTCAGTATGGTATGTGAGTAAAATAAGATTAGGATCCATGGGATTGAGATGCCATATCAAACCTTGTAAGTAAGGATCCGATTTTCAACCCACCCCACAACCAACTTTGTCTTGTCATGGCCAGTCCTCCCTCAGAAGCACGTGCATATGATTTATATGCTCCAGCTTGAGGGGGAGTGTTTAAAATAAGATTAGGGTCCATGTAAATAGGGATTGAGATATCACATCTTATCTTGTAAATACTAAGGGCAAAATACTTTTGTAATTGTCTTAATTATTTCTTTTAAGCCTATATAAAAACTCTCGTTTCTTTTAAAGCATATATAAAAAGTCTTCGTTGTGCGGTTCAAAACACACGGTTTCACCTTATGCCTTTATATGTTTCTCATTCAGCAGTATGGAACCGGAGTCATCCTCTTATCCTACTGAAGCAGATAATAACAATCCGATTGGTTCATTATTAACGAAATTCAGACCCTAAACTCATGTTATGTACAAAAAAAAAAAAAAATCAAAATTTCAGCCTAAAAGAAAATGGAAAGGACAAGCAGGCAGACAGACCAACCTCGGAAGGTGCACGCCTGCAAGCCAGCTGAAAAGCAAGAAGCTCGTGAAAAATACAGCCGTAATAGTACTGACTGATTAATGCAGTATTGCCTTCTAGTAACTCAACAGTTTTGGACAATGCATTGAAGAGGGACTCTTCTTCTGAAATGACAAAAGCTACTTCTAAATCTGGATAAACCTGGAAAACATGCATGTCGGTGCCATTAATAAGAAATTGATCAAAATCAGAACAGAAGCCTACCATACAGTTTAAGTGAAAAAATAAGTTAATATGGAATATTACCTTGTTCTTTACCAGTCCGCAAATAATTGCCACATGAGAGGGTAGAGGACTTCCTGAAAGATACTTCAGGACCCCATTTGATCCCGGAAGGCTAGATAGCTCAAAGTGATCTGACATGTCCAAGAAAAGACGAGATCCAACATCTCGTGTTGTATCTAAGAGGTGCACAAAAGCTGAACTAGTAACAGCCTCAAAAATAGCAATTCCAGTCACCACCACTTGAGGCTTCAATTTCTTTATTAGTTCTATCATTAAGTCTGATTGCCGAGGGGCTTCTATTACCGTTATTGTATCATCTAAAGAGTCAACAGTTCCCATATTCTGCTAGAAAGATAAAAACTTGTTAGGTACATGCAACAATCTAATAAAATTGGTAAGAAATGAAAATTAAATGCACGGGAAATATTTAGTTATAGTTTATATATAACTTCCAGCAATCCTCACAACAGAGAAATACAACACACTTAATATGAAAATTATAAAGAAAAGGATAAAAAAGATAAGGATGCACTAGGAATTCGAGAGCCTGGTCTCTCCCAACCAACCAGTCTCCCATTGCAACAATGTAAATATATGCCCTTGCTGTGAGCTGATATGTATCCAGTTGTGGGAAAGAGGAAAACCTATGATTCCGCTGATTAGGATTTAGTTACGTTGATTAGGATTTATTGTTTTATTTATTTTAAATAAGTTAGTTCAATATTGTTAGGATAAGATTAAGAGTTAGAACAAATTATTCTATTATCTTTAGGATTAGTATCTTTTAAATTTAAATGAATAGTAAATATAGGATAAGTTAGTTATTAACCTAGTTTAATTAGAATTTCTATTGTAAGCCTATTTAAAGGCATTGAGATTTCGAATGATAATAACTGTCAGATTTTATATTGGGCCTAACTCATCCTCACAAAACCGGCTTGTAAAGTGAGGGTTGCCCAAGCTATATAAACGTTACACAGGCCATATTTCTTAGCTGTGGGACTAAATCCACCCCTTCACACCCAACACAATGAAGGTGTTGGAGGCTGCAATGAAGGCAACCCAAATGCCGCAATTAGGCGGATGGGGGCGAACCGCAATGAAGGCGGAATATCCAACAATAACCAATCAAATAATTATTATCAAAAGTTAACTTGTGAATTCAAGAAGAGACTCTGTCTAGGACGAGCCCGCTTCTGTCTTCATTATAGGTCGAAAGAAAGGTTCTCCCGCGTCTAAGACCGTGTTAACCGATCCAAGACCAAGGGACCATAACATGAGCAAAAATCAAATCTATAAAAACTTGTTTCGCCAAGTTATAAGACCCGCTTTGTTGTATGGAACCAAAGCACTGGAGACTAAACCATGGAGAGTGGTCCAATAGTTAAAGGCAGGGGGGATAAGAAAAACTACAGGCTGAATCCGCAAGATTGATTTAGAGATAAATATTTTATCTTTGGTTCAAATATATGATATGATTTTATGAAATTGATTGATCCATGCAGCTGATCCCACCTAAAGGGAAAAGATTTGGTTGCTGTTTCTGTAGTATATATGCTTTTGAAACATTGGATTCCTTACATTTAAAACTGATGGTATGATTTTCTCCTGTACTGTGTCACAACTATTAATTTGATTTAGTAGTAGGCCTCCAATCACAAGGACCTATGTTAGGAAGAAGCCTAAAAATACAACTATGCTTGGGGTAGACATTATATAATAATTAGTAGGCAGTTTATTTAATTATTATTAAATATTATGTGTTGTAATTGCTATGTAACTGCTGTAGGATATTATAGTAATTGCATAATAATCAAAAGAACACTGGCATGACATTCATACCTCAAGTGCCAAAGATGTTAACCACTGCCTAGGTAAATGTCGAGTCAGATGTTCATCAACAATTGCAAGCCGAGGTGAGAACAAGCGAAGAGCATTCTCAATAGCCGCATTCCTTGAAGGAAAAATGACAACATTCTTGCACATGATTTCAAAAGATGATGTCAATGTTGAGTAGAATGGTTTACATGTAACAGATTATCAACAAAATTAAACTTAAGTAGAGCACTGCATATATTTTTACTTTTATAAATAAGATATTAGTAATAATAATCTATGGAAAGCATTTGTACCCATTTGACAAAGCAAGTACAGATATAAATCACAATGCAGGTTGCCAGATAATTAACTCATCCAATAATAGAAAGATTTCTGATGGTGAAAATCCTGCCATTCAAATGAATGATGGATAAGGGTTACTTTAAGTGGGAGGCATCTAGAGTCTACCAAGAGACTCTAGAAATAAAACCGTTTTCTTCTAGTTTTTTACATTTCACTTTTTTATTACTATTTTGTTTGTGAATAACATCTGTTTTTTAAAGACAAATTCACATGAACTACCGCCAACAACATATCCCATATTTCTTAGATTTTGTGCTTATATTTAAGAGATGTAGAATCAGAAGAGCATGTAGAATTATACAGGATGTAAGCTACACCTTAGATGACAACTGGTTCTACTGACATAATGGTGTATGGGAAGAGTCTGGACAGGGTTCTAACAAGGAGAAGAGAAGGATTGAGACGAGAATGAGTTGAATGCGGTATATGGTTTGGACGTTTGGTCCTTTGGGTGTAATAAACCCAGAAAGAAAACTTCTTGATAATTATGAATTTAAGATTCAGGAAAAAATCTGCTAATCAACAGCTGAGGCGAATTTTTTAGTAATGCAGGTTAAAAGGCCTTTCAGGTTACATGACTTCCAGAAGCTACAACACCCACAGAAAATATGCATTCCAGAGAAAGTAAGTTAGAACAAAATAACCTCCAAATTGTACTCTCTGACTCTTCCTGACCCAAGCTCATTATGGATGTTTGAGACTTGTGAATAAAATACCAGAATGTCTTAAATAGCAGATCTGGCCTAATGACATAACCAGAAGAAATTTTTGAAAATTATAAAAGTAACTCTGCTACTTAATATTGACTTTTCTCCTGCTCTTGAAACACATACTACCTGATTCATTCATTAGTGTGTGGAATTTTGTTTGGCTGCAATAAAGAACTATACTGACATACCTACTACCTAATGGAGATATTTACGGTAGACCTTACAACAAACATAAAACTTAATGACACGTCATCTTATGATAGATGCATAAGATGATTTATACACATAGTGTAGCATGGCTATATATTATATAGTACTGGTTCTTCTTACACTGGCAGTGACTGGAATATGGTGATAAGTCTTCAAAAATCCAGCAATAAGATTGCGGAAGCGTTTGCTTCCGGCAGGTGGCTCATACGGAAAATAGGAATCATCTTTTAGAATGCTTGCAAGATAAGCAAGAAAAGGAATTTTCTCATCAGCAACAGAATCATCCTCAAAAGACAAATCTAGAGAACTGCTGCTCTCTTGAAATCCATTTTTTAGAAACTCAAATATAACTTTAACCTGCAAGTATCAAATTACACTGTGCTTCAAAATTACTTCAAGGCAACAAATATTCTTGTAAGGAATTGACAGACTTTTAGTGAAGCACCCCACCTGGTTAGGTTGACGAAGCTGACAACTGTAAACTGATAGAGCATGGGAAATGCTTCCACCAGACTTTCCATAAGCCCAAGCTGTCCGTGCACAAATAGGCTGATCTCCAGAAAGTCCCATAAAGAACTCAAATCGGTGCGGGCTGTTCTTCTCAATTTCAACTAAGGCTGCAATGTCTGTGTCGCCAGCCTGTACCAGTACATCTCAATAAGATTACACTTTCACTGGAGAAACACTATCTTGTAAAACATATTATTACTAGCCTGAATAATTTTAGTTTGCCAAAGCTTTGTAATGCGAAAACCCCGGCGTTCAAACAATCGTTTGCAAACAGCTTGACCTGGGCGGCCTCCCATATTAAAGATCATAATTCCATTTGGTTTGATTACTGATATCCCTTCTTCAACTGCCCTGGCAATTAAACCTAACCCAAACTGGTCCTCCACAAAACCCTACACACAACAAAAGAAAAAATAAACATGAAAATGCATTATTTATGTCATAAATAGGCTCGAGATTGCCAAGATCAGTGAATAAGGGGAAAATTGTGTAAGTGATAAATAAAATAAATAAATAAAAGTTATTTTTGAGCTTCACACATAGAAATTATAAAATGAATATGAATGCTTCTGCTACGCCTACAAGTCTATGATCCATGCAAAAAAAGTATATGAGGAAACGGCATAGCTAGTGGAATGCTAGTAACATATTAAAAAGATAAGATTGCATTTACCTGAAGTGCACAATAATTACTCAAAGAATGAAGGAATTCCTCACTTGCATTTTCTGTTATCATTTTAGTCATTGCATCTGGATTTGGATTAAGAATCTGCACGGGGTCCAGCCACAAGGATACATATTAATCAAATGATTAAGATAAAACATCAGATAAACACAAATCATCAAGAAGTTTGTGATATACCATATAAGAATACTTCAAATACTTAGAGAGAAAGGGAAAAAAATAAAATTCTGTAAAACTGAAAATGATTGTATGGATTAATTATTTGAGATATAGGACCAATTTGTGTTAATAACAAAAATGATTTTGATATAAAATAATCACTAGATTGTTTTTCAGAGGTCTTTAAGAAAAACACAAGCTAATTTGTGTTTGTTTCTAGTCATAAAAAAATTTAAAAAAATCTTTTAAAAAAAATGAAATTGTTTTCTACAAAATTATTTGGCAAAATTGCTCCTGTAGTCCCTTAATTTCAAGTAACAATTTGGTCATTTATCTTTTTTCACGTCAGTTTTGTCCTTTTTGGTCTTTCATCCATATTTGTATATGGTTTTTTAAGCTTTAAATCTATGGTTTTCTTTTGGGGCATAACATATATTTATGATTGAGAAAGCATAGAGAAACAAAATCATAGATTTGAAGCCTGAAATTCATATCTGAACTAGAAAAAAGGACTAAAACGTCATGAAAAAAAGATAAAGGACTAAAATGTTTCCTGAAATTAAGTTAAGGGACTACGAGTTGAATTTTGCCAAATAATTTTCAAGAAAATCACAGGTGATATATGTGTGTTTATAAAAATTAAAAATTTCCATATTTTTATAAATTAATATGTATTAGTAATATTTCAAAATAGTTAAATTTTATTAAAAATTATTAACACAGAACTCAAATATTTATATACATTTTTCATCTTTGTATTGCAATTTTTTGGATTTGCGTATAGAAGATTCAAATCCAATGTGCATGGATGCTATTGCTAAGTGTATGCTTTCGCCAACTACAATATAAATATTTATTGTCTGGATGTTATTATCTTCCTGTGTGTATGATTTGTTAGCCAGAGCCTGTCATTGGTAACATGAATTTTGAGGTGTAGTTCATCATCACTGGGTGTAATCTTGTATAATATATATTACTAATGATGATTCTTTATCACTACAGACAGCTTCCACTAAAACCGAGGTCGAGTTACCTCACACACTGGGCCTGTTTACTTTGAGATAACATTTTATGTTCTTACTTTTAATTGCTAAACCACCACCTTGTTTTCAATCCATTTTTTGTTTGAAAACAAGTTGGTGAGTTTGTAAAATAAACAGAACAGGAAACACATTGAATACAAGGTAGTGGTTTTGTAATTAAAAGTGAAAACAATAAAGGAAAACATAAAATGTTTTCTCAATATGTCGATATTTACTTGCATTTTAAACAGTACATTATACATTAAAATCAAGTTGTTTGGTGATGTAACAATTAATTTTGAAATGGTATCAAATGTTGTATACTTGCACACATTATGAGAACTTTTGACACAATTAGATTAACGAAATTTAGGGTCTGTTTGGTTTGACAAAAAAATTTGTTTTTACTTTGGATTGCAAAACTTTCCCCTTGTTTTCACTTTGTTTCCTGACTTCAAATATTTGCAAAATGTTTGCTTTTAACAATTGTTTTCACCATGTATGTATAAATGTTTGAACACAAGAAAAGAGTGCAAACAAGGGACAATTTTGCAAATAAAAGAAGAAAAAATAGTTTCTCAAACTAAATAGGCCCCAAGATTGCAACATTTTCTTAAGGGAAAAATAGCAAGAGCTGGTTCGGTTGGGTAAACTCTCTAAGCCAAGCCAGGTTGTGTTAACCCCAAATCTAGTATGTGTACTATGGGGACTCGAAGTACTATTCTTATGATGCTACCATAACTTGTCATTATACACCATGCACTAGGTGGAAGTTCCTTATCTCCTTCAAGGGAAAAGTGAAACTTCTTTTGGGAGGTGGTGGGGGGTGGGGAGGGGGGGTGAGTGGGGGGGGGGGGGGGGGGGGGGGGGGGGCTACGGGTGGAGGGAGATATTATATTACCAGGATGATAGGACACCAAGGTTTCGTCATGAATATCGAGGCCTAACTCATTGACCATGCCTTTGCAAAATGATAATTAATTTTAGGATTTGGTTGCAACCAATGGGCCTTTAGAGATAAATATGACGAGGGTTATAGTCATTTAATACAAAAATAAAAAATCGTAGTTGGTGATTGGTGGGTTGTGGAGGAAGAATAGAGGTTACTAATGATGCAAAACATGAGGAAAAGATCAGCAGGTTCCATGGAATCTTTGGGTTGCTAATCTTGGTTACTAGTCATTCCACCCGTGCGATGCACGGGTAAATTATGGATAATCGTTTTTTTTTGGGTACATTATGCATAATCATATTTCACTATATAAATAACAATAATAATGATCTTGATTATTGTTTTTTATTAGAATAATTATCAAAATTTGAAATAGCAACATAAAAATCAAATAGTGAGATCTTAATGTTCATAAATATTTAGTAAAAAAAAAATGTTCATCAATATATATAAATATATTGGTAAACAAAATATTATAAACCTAATAACGTACTCACGTGGGCACACAAAGAGGGGCCACTCACATTTATCTTATTTACGATGAAACGCTTATTATTTTTTACTAAAAATAATTATATTCATTTATTAAAATTGATAGAATAAATTGATGTAATATAAATTCAAAGAAGGGTCCAATCAATTATTGGAGAACTCTGGATTTATATTTCAAAACTTAAATAAAAAAAATTGGCAAAAGTCAAATTTCATATTCATAACTTATAAGGTTAAAATATATACAAATACTCCAACCGTCCCAAATTATCAAGAAACAATTTTTATTGATTATGGAAAAGATAAGAGATAGAGAGTAAATTAAAAGCAGTTTGGATTTAATTTCATGAGAATAAGTAAAAAGAAATCCTGAAAAATATAAATGTTTGTGTTTTTCTTTTATAATTTAGGACAATTTTTTTTTCCCTTATATTTTAGGACGGATGGAGTACTACTCATAATTAACAACATCTTCTTAAACATATTAGTTGATTAATTAACTTGACATCCATGAGTACACGGTAAGCACAAACACATTCACATAAAAAATGGTTTAAATTAAAAAGTATTCCGGGTATAAGCATTCCTATGTACAGTAATAGAAGAAAAGGATAAATAAATTTTTCATCCATATAAAATTAACAAATTTTGATCGCTGTTCTTACAAAAAAAAATAAAAAAATAATTTGTTTTCATCTTTAAAATAATTTCTAATGGATAAAATTTTGACATATTTTTTATATATTTTTCAACATAGTATGAAATTATATATGTTTAATATAATATATTGACATATCTTGAATAAAAAAGGTCAAAACATTGACATTAAGATGAACATAAATTGGTGATTAGAAACTAAAAATTAAAATGTACTGAAAAAAAAAAGACTAAAAAAAAAGTAAATTTTTAGAGGATGAAAACATATGATTTTGTTTTATAGAGAGAAAAACTAAAATTTACTAATTTTATAAGGATGAAAAATATATTTAACTTTAAAAAAAAATTAGAATAATTTTTTAATTTTTTTTAAAAGAACAGGAAAATATCGATTTGTTTCATGGGATCTAAAAGGTGGCTATTAATTGTATTGGAAAGATTAATACTACAAGGGGGAATATTATTTGCCATTAAAAAAAATACTACAATGTATCAAAAATATAAAAAATACTACAAAAGGGGAATGAATGTGTATGAGATATGAAGTAGAAGATATGAGAAGTAGTTTAGACGGAATTAATTGCAGTATTGGAATTTGAAATTTTGCAAGGTGTTAATATTGGCAATTAATTAGTTATTAATTAATTAGAAAAATATGGGCAGAAGATTTAGGCGGACTATTATGGAAGTTTAGGAGGGAAAACATGTTTTGTGTTTTAATATATAAAGGATGTGCATCAATGGATATTGACCTCACTGTTGACTTTTAACAGCACATGAACACCACAAACTTGAAAGGGGCATGTGCATCACTTGGAGAAAAAGATAAGGGAGGTCAATGTTCATTTTAAAACCAGAGGGGGTTTGATAGTTGTCATTTAGAGATACCTCAAGGGAGGTGGTTGCAATTCTCCCTAAAAGTGCTTAAAATAAACATCGCTGGAGAAGAAAGTATGGTTATGAAATCCCATATGTCAATCATTTTAAACTTTAACCCCCGAAAGCATTTGTTGAGTTCCCACATTGGCTACAGAAATGGCTAAAGGTGTCCTAATGCCCAAATTCTAAGAGCATTGATTCCCCCACACAATCATGCAAACAATTAAGTCATCTTGAAGGTGACCATGGAATTTTGCAAGTGTTGTAGGCATACATTGTATTGCTTCAAGCCCAAAGGACTTTTATGCTAAGGGACATGCTAGATATAAAATCATATGTGCATTATTACTTAATGGTTTAAACATTTGAGAGAATTGGTTCAAACTTTAAAGAAACTTGCACATGGTAATTATAAATATTTCAAGTATAATAACCTGCATAATCTGTGAGTACGTGTGATAGTTCTGGAATTACCTGAGGAATACATCCTACAATTCTTTCAAGTTGAATTCCATTTTCTCTGCAATAAGATAGAAGATCAGATTCGTGAAACTCTACCCTATCCAACAAAGTTTTCTTCTCCTCGTCATAGATGGGCTGGCCGTTTTCATCTAAAGCATTCAAGTATAGATTTATCCAGGAAATTTTTACTGCTCTAGGATTGATATCAAGGCCATAAACCTGCAGAAATAATTTGTGTTAGCATAGAAAATGGGTAAGGATTGAAAAGGAAACACGTTGTTGAAGGAAACCTTGGAAGGTAACCACTTCTCAGCAATGGCAATGGATATCCATCCATTTCCACAACCTAACTCAGTAACAGTTCTGTCCTTGAAAATGGAGTCCGGGTGTCTATTAATCCCTTCGTAAAAAGTAAAGGACCAGTCTTCAGGGAGAAAAATGCTAGGAATGACCATCATAGTCAATTTATTTCTCCCTTGGTAACCTGCATTAGGTTTAATAAGTCAGTTTTTAGACACCGGAAAAAATTCATTCATTGTGGAAACTAGAAAGCTACAATTAACATTGATAAAGATTTGGGGGAAGGGAGAGAACTAGTAAATCAACAACATATTAATTAAGCTTTTTGCACACAATTTTCCCAACATTTTAGCGTTTTAATATAAATTACAGCATCCGAATCTATATCTATTGTGTGTGTGTGAGAGAGAGAAAGAGAGAGAGTCAACGAGTGTTTCATTCACCATTCTCATTGCAAAGAATGGGACGATCAAAAGAAATCAAATCATAAGTAAATAAATACCCTCGTATTGATCCAATAAGATGTCTTCGATGCGAAAATGGTAGGTCTGAAAGCATCGATCGCAGGAGTCCTTGGTGGGAAAACGGTTCTGAAGGTGGGAAAGGAAGATCCGAGCCTGGGAACGGGTTTCGGGATCTTCAAGGCCCTCCAGCAAGGATCGGAGGGCGGCATAGGCAGAGTCGCCAGATTGCTTGCACTGCTCAAGGAACTCATCCACCGTCGGCGTCGTCCATCCCATTTTCCTAAACTTGCGCTGAGAATGAAAGAAAAGCCAGAACAAGAAGATAACAGAATATAATGACTAGTGAAGCTCACCTTCAAGAAGAGAGTTACCTCATGTTAAATATACGCATTCTTTTCTTTTCCTTTTTGACAGAGAAAAATAGGCATTCTGTTCTTTGACAAAAAATAAATCATTGCTAATAAATAAATAAATATGTAAATGTTATAAAGATTTTTTCGTCGCTAATAACTATAAATTTCACAAAGGAGGATAAGCGGAGTGTCCGGTGTTTGAACCTCGGTTCCTACATTTATAATGTCATGTCTCTATCAACTGAACTAAACTAATGGGAAAAAATGTTATAAAGATTTTAGATTTATATAAAAATAATTAATGAAATAAAAAAAAAGGTTAATTATTTGTTACACTTTGCACGTAAAACAATATTATTATTATCAACAAAAAAACATAATGTTATTTTTGTATTAATTGTGATGTAAAATTTTGTATTTTTTTTTTGCACGTATAAGTCAGGAATCGAACCTCTAACAACATGTTTGAGGGAATTACAATCCTTATAATTTGGATCAATTTTATTGCTGTGAGTATTTTTATATAGATTAAAATCAATAAAATGAACAAAAAGATTTTGGTCTAGAATTATATTTTTGACGAACTTAATCTCGAATCATAGGAAAATTTATTTTTCTCATATGTACAAGGATAAAAAATAATAATATTTTTTTTCTTTTTGATGGATTAAAAATAATAATAATTCTTTTTTGACGAAAAATAATAATAGTTGAGTCTTCACTACAGGAGGGATCTGGATCCTCTCCTGTATTTGTCTCTCATGTTGTCTCTCCTGTACAGTTTTTAGCCATTAGATTGATCTAATGGTTGGTTGGTTGAGTGAACAAATAGGCGAGTAAAAGAGATAAATTTCTTCTTCTTCTTCTTCTTCTTCTTCTTCTTCTTCTTCTTCTTCTTCTTCTTCTTCTTCTTCTTATTCTTCTTCAAGTTTCCAAGGATTTTTCAACAGTAAAGCTATACACCCATCGCCCACCATATAGTGTATGTTTGGTTTGGCATTTTTTCACCTCTAACTCGCGTTTGGACCTTGTAACGTGATTTCCGTCAGATGCAACTATGTTTGATTTCCTATTTCACAATTGATTCTGACTTCTAAAAACGATTCTACCCAAAGCCAGAAATCCTAGCTTTCACATTGAATGCAAAATCAATTCTTCATTTATTGGTAGGTTACAATTTCATGATTTATTTTATTCCTTCCTTACCCTCGACTACTATCACTTTTACCAAATTTGTACTCCCCCTATACTGCATGTTTTGCCTTTCTCCAGTGAAATCTATAACCACACATATCTCTCCCACTTAGAAATGTTGGTGCCGATTCATGAGAAAGAATAAAGGATGATGCCATGAAATCCATGGATTTTGGTGTGCTTAGTGGTGGTACAACCAGTAAACATTATAGAGAAATTAAGAAATTGAGAATGAAGGAGATGAAATTTTGCAATAGAATTTTTGAGACTGGGAACAATTTTCTTCATCTTTGCATCAGATTAATTAATTTAGAGACACAATAGTCTTCTTCATCTTTACACTAGGATCTAGAGAATTCTTTTTATATTTTTGATTAATGGTTATAGAGAATTTCTGTTTCTTTTTTATTTTTATTTTTAAATTCCTTATCGTTTTTAAATTAATTTTAATTAATTGGATAAACTCAAAGCGGTTGTCATATTTAATCAAATTAAATATGTATAGAATTTCACTTGGTCTTCATATTTATCTTGATATTGTATATTACACCCTTTTGGTAATTTCCACATTTAAAAGCAATTTTAATTTCAAACTACCAAACAACATTAAAGGTTGAGAATCACTTTTGAATAACTTGAAATTTAACCCATGCGGTGCATGGGTCGAATTAGGTGTAATATGTAACAATAAAAAATAAAATACAAAAATTCTAAGAGCATTTTCAATAAGAGTAGTATAGGGAATTTTATGGACTAATTATTCTATATTTGTTTATGTGGTTATTTTATATTTTATATATTTTTTAAATAATTTTTGAACCCCATCGTTTTGTTTACTTAAGAACATAAGCTTAAGTAGACATCCATAAATAAATAAAAATTGTGATTAATCCCGCCGTTCAAATTTATTGAAAACAGGGTTAACATATTAGGATTCCTAAATTCTTTCATAATTGAAGCACATGTTTTAGCGGTTGAAAGGTTTTATCGTAAGTAAGAGCTGCAAGTTCGATGACAAATCTGTATATTTTTAATATAAAACTGCAATAAAAAGAAAGAGAAAATGAGGGGAAAAAATTTGGTTTATGGTTAGCTTATGTTAGCAAGCTTATAATATAAGAGATTATCGGTTTTTAATTTTTTAAATTGTGCAATGAAAATTGATGGTGCTTAATTGTCGTATGAAATCTTTCCTATGAAAGTTGATGGAGCTTAACACTTTATGGACATAATTTAAATCACAATTGGTCTGCTAGTGCATATTATATCAATTGATCATCGGTTAATATTAAATCTGCAATATTAAAAACAAAATAATAAATGTGATTAGTGACATGACTATGATTGTGTTTGGTTGTATTGCAAAAAAAATTGATTTAGTAGAATTGAGTTTGATAATAACTTTCCAAATTACACGTGATAATAACTTTTCAAATCTCACATGATAATTATTCTCTAAATTTATGATCCGGTAGAAAAAAAATCATTGATCAGGAAAGACATAAAAATATTTCGTGATGAATAATATAGTCAACAATAATTTTGATATGATATACTTTTAAAATTGATGGTGCTTATCAATTATTGCACATAATTTTAATCACAATTGGTATACTTGCCATAATGGTTAGAAATATTGCCAAGAGAAAAATACAACATTTTCTAATCTCTCTTTCTTTTCACACCCAGTTTTCTAAAATTCAGGGTGAAAAAATACAACATTTTCTAATCTCTCTCTCTTGAATTGTAATACAGATTTATTCACTTTTATTTGTTCACTCAATCAGTTAACCGTTAGATCAATCTAATGGCTAAAAACTGTACAGGAGAGGCAACATGAGAGACAAATACAGGAGATGATACAGTTCCCTACAGGAGTAGTATTTGTTATTTTTAATGCTATCAGAACAAAAAATTATTAATGCTCTCAGAACAAAAAAATCACTGCTTACTGATAGTTGAGTCTTCACTGTCGCCGCAAAACTGCTGCTGCTAGTAACGGCACCTTCATCGGGATCGCTCTCTCCACCGACCCGTACGGAACGGAACATACTAGCGAAGAAATTATTGTATCTGCTACTGCGATGGAGGAGCAGACACTAACCCTAACTTCAGAAGCAGAGCGAGAACGAGAGCCGGAGAAAGACGAAGCCATGTCTGATTCTGACGATTCGGATTCGGAGGACGAAGCTCAGGAGAAAATCCAAATGGAATCTCTCCAGACCGAGCTTGCCGCTAACCCCTCCAACTACGATGCTCATTTGCAAGTAAGTAATTATTAGTATTTCTTTTTGTTTTGTTCAATAATAATAATAATAATCTACTATACCATTCATTCCCTTACCAAAAAAAATTCAATTAATCAATCAACTTCTTACACTTGTTATTTGCTTCGATTCATCCTTTCCAGTATATTAATATTTTGAGGAAAACGGGTGATATTGATAGACTGACAAAAGCAAGGGAAGCTATGAGTGAAATATTTCCATTGAGCCCTCCAACATGGCAACAGTGGATCAAAGATGAGCTTTCTCTCAACACCGCTTCTAGGTGTGTTTCCTATTACTCTCTCTTTTCTTTCCCTAGTATCCATCCATCCATCCATATTTTGTTAACTCTTTGCTTTTTACCATGCAGACCGGAGGCTTTCTCTAGAGTTCTTAAGCTTTATGAACGTGGCGTGTTTGATTATCTGGTACGTTCTTCCTCCTTCAGACTATTAATGTCTGCAATGCACGCACTTTATTTCTCACTTCACAGTTAAGTAGAAACTCGCTCTTTCAAACTACAGACTCTTTTACCATGGTTAATTAAGAGTTTACGCATGGTAGGAGAACCATTAACATTTTTTGGTCCATATTCATGATCAAATTATTGCATTATCCTCCATTTCAGTCTGTCTCTCTATGGTGTGACTACCTTGATTTTGTCCAAGAGTTTGATCCAATGGTACACCAATGTTCACCCACTGGTATTTCCAAGTCAAGGGATATCTTTGAAACTGCCCTTACTGCTGCTGGTTTGCATGTTGCTCAAGGCAGTAAGATATGGGAAGCATATAGGCAATATGAGCAGGCTGTACTTCTAACCATTGATGAATCTGATGCACAGGTTAGAATATTTGTCTTTGCTAATAATTTAACATTTTTGAATTGTTGGTTCAATTATTGTTGCTCTTGCTCCTTTACTTGTAGTAAAAAGTTGAATTATAAGATTAAAATGTTGTGCAACTGGTTATTGACCATGAAAGTAACCATGTATTGGCTGGTAGACTGGAAAATATTTGGACACATGTTCTACACATTGATAAGAACTTATGTTAGAAGATATTTGAAAGATTTCTAAGGTTAAAAAGATTGAAAGGGATTAGTCGTGTAGGCTTCATTCATTTATAACCACTCACTGGCTTTGAACGCATTGAGAAGTTCACCAGATGAGTCAGCCTTGGAACTGGTTAGACATGGAGTCTTAAGGTTTGCTACCACATTCCATACTTTGCATAGATTGCACAAACAAAGAGAGCCCGCCTTAGAATAATGCTCACTTCAAATAATGAGTGATTGAAATCTAAGGCTACTAAGGATGGTAAGGGAAAGAGAGTAACTGGTGTTGTACTTATGCATGCAATCATTTTGGAATGATGCTGGTCTTAATGTTTAGTTTTGAGACTTCAACTTATCTGTTTCCTTGAGTTATGTTGGTATTTAAATGTATGTTTTGCTCAAGACTTGTTTTTCTTGCTAACTATGAATATTTTGTGAATTTTGTGTTATTTGTTTAATTTTACATTAACTATGTGTCTATAGTATTATTCATGTAATTTGTCCAAAAAATTATCAAATAGTGGCCCACCCGCTACATGCTAACCCACTATCCAGAATTGACAACTATGAGTTTATGACAATGCATAACAACTTGCCAATATTAGTTGGGCTCTAGGTAAATTATACTTGTTAATACAATGGTTTTATTTTCTTCTCCAAGCATTGCATTGTTTACATATTTTTGAATGTAAATTACATGCTAAAGAAAGGGTGGATGTTGATAACTTAGTATTTAGGAAAATGTTTTATATACTCTGCGCATTACCATTACTATCTTAGACAAAGTTGAAGAGTTTCTCATCAATTATAAATTTATAACTAACTGTATCATTTTTTAGATATAAGTATAACAAAGGACATATCAAGGTAGTTTCTACCAGCTCTAAAAAATATTATTGCTGAGGCAGTGCCTTGAACGCTCCAATGCATCCCAAAGCTAAATGTACAGATTCAATCGAGAGCATTGTTTGATTTTGGTTAGCGCTTTGAATGCACAATGTGGCCTAAGCTAAATGTAAAAAAATCAGTTGAGAACATTATTTAATTTTGGTTTCTTCAAGAGAGATTACGAACAGAGAAAACTCAGCAACCCAAGACAACCTTTTGCTTACATGCTAACTGTTGTAGCATTTTGCAGCATTATAGATTGTTCCAGTTCAAGAAGTAAGTTCTGTTTTTGTGTTGCAGGCAAAAGAAAAACAAGTTCAACACATTCGAAGTTTATTCCATCGCCAGTTGTCTATCCCCCTTGCTGACATGAATTCAACACTTATTGCCTACAAGACTTGGGAGGTGGAACAAGGAAATTTTAATGATGCATCCATTGATCTTATTGATTGTTATCCTCACGTGGCATCAGCATACCAGAAGGCCGTAGAGATGTATAATG
Source organism: Trifolium pratense (assembly GCF_020283565.1). NCBI lineage: Eukaryota > Viridiplantae > Streptophyta > Magnoliopsida > Fabales > Fabaceae > Trifolium > Trifolium pratense. Next base: position 32,209,881 of record NC_060060.1, on the reverse strand, counting down.
CTCGCATTCATCTTGAAGAACAGATTTCTATCCAACATATTTCTGATTCAGAAAGACTACAACAGTACATGGTATGCATCTAAGTCTAAATACAACTATTTATTTGTGTAGGAGATAGAATTCACAATTTTTGTTTACTTGTTCATTTTAATTGAGAATTGTATTGCAGAACTATTTGAAATTTGAGCAGTCTACTGGAACACCAGCTAGAATTCAAGTTCTATACGAGCGAGCTATTACCGACTTTCCTTTATCACCTGATCTCTGGCTTGATTATACTCGCTATTTGGACAAAACTTTGAAGGTTTTGATTCGCCTCTCTGCTATCATTGTTGTCACTTCACAACATCCACTTTCTTACCCCGAGATTATAATCTGAATTTATTCCCCCCTTTCCTTCTTTTCCAGGTTGGTAAAATTGTCAGCAATGTATATTCTAGGGCCACTAAGAACTGCCCTTGGGTCGGAGAACTTTGGGTTCGGTATATGCTTTCTTTGGAGCGCGGTCATGCTTCTGAGAAAGACTTGGCTGAGGTATGATTTTGGATACAACTCCTTTTATTTTATTTTTTCTTTCTTTTTGATGCAAACAATCTTCGTACCTTCAATGATTTATTGATGAGAAAATTGCATCATATCTGGTTAAATTATAAACAGACAAGTTCTTGGTGCTGCGATGTACTTAAGCTCGCATTATACTTAAGTCAACTTCACAGCCTTCATGCAGTATTACCAAGACATATGGCTGATTCCCTAAACTGTTATGGCATGTGGCATAGTGATTGCTAGGTTTTAGCTGGCAATGATATCTAGTACATGCATACAAAGGGGTATAATCGCTGACCCCCCAATCAAGAGAGTCTATGTTAGGTAGAATTGAAGTGTTTGTAAGGGATTAGGAGTTAATAACAGAATAACTACATATATATTGTCATAGAAGGAAACTGGAACCGAAAGTAGACTAGTAGAGTCTGTTGAATACTTGGAGTTAGAGAGAGGGAGTTTGTTAGGATATATAATGAAGAGAAATTAAAATAGTTAAGAGTTGGTATAGAAGTTAGTTATTTGGGTTTGTTTGTTAGTTGCCTGTCAGTTTGTTTTCTGTTTTAGGTCAGTTGTTATTGACCCTTTTCCCTAACCTTGTGTATAGGAATTCTATAAATATAGACTTCCATTCCCTTAGAAAGGATCTTATGAAAAATATTGTTTTGACTGGTTTCAAACCAGTGTAAGGAGGGTATCTTCTCTGGTGTATCTTTATCTTCTATTCTTTTATCAATAATTTTTTTTTTTGAAATCCAGTTCTTGGGTTCCTAGCAATTTCCACAGTATTCTTTTGGATCTCTGGTTTCGTATCACTTATACTGATTAGAGTGACTTGTACATAGGTTTGTTTCTTACTTATACTTACGATCCAGCTCTATCAATCAATATTAAATCTCCCAAATCCATGAATTAGTCGATGGTTTGATAAAAATTGGAGGCGTGTATGGAGGCTTCAAGGAATGGTTTGAAAGCTGGAAAACATAATTGGAGGCAGAAAGAGAAATCAAAGAATCCTGAAGGGAGTCGGAATATGTTTCACGGAAGGAAATCTAGGAGATTTTAAGAAAGTAACTTACATGACAAAGAGAGCTCCATTTGGTTTGGTCAATTTCTAGTGTCTTGAATAATGGAGGCAATGGGTTGAGATCATAGGTGAAGGGTGGCAGAGATCCAGCTGAACCATAAGGATTGTAGAGGAGGTTGGAGATTTTGTTTTTTGGGGGGGAGGAAAGGCTACACGCTGTGAAGATGGCACTTGAATTTTCTGATCTGTCATTCATATACAATACGAATACACACTTTCTAGGGGTTGAATTTTGGAGTTTTGATAAGAGGGGGAAACAAATAATAAGAACTTTGAATATTATTGTTCATAACTAAGATAATAATAAATTAATAATATAACAGTGTCAAAGATATTATAAGATATTTTCTTATATTCTTACAGTACATAAAAGAGGAATCTCCAAAACATAGCGATCTGAGCTATCACAACTGTAAATCTACTTTATCTAGAAACTATTAAAATATAAGAACAAAAATAAACGGAAACTAGGAGAAAATACAGAAGAATAGAGCACAATCAAGTTGGAGCATACATGTCATATATCATATGCATTCAATTACTACATATGTACAATGTCTTAAGATTCTACAAGGGTTTGGTGAAGATATATGTTAGTTGATCTATTTTCTGTCCTAGCTCGAAGATCTTGGTTGACTCTTTTACTGAATTGAATAAGGAAATTCTTTTGGGATATAATTTATCAAACTTACTAGACCTGTTTGTGAAAAGAACTTTTCATATTTAATGTGTTATTTAGGCAGTTTTGCTACTGATTTCAGATCTTTGAGAAGTCCCTGCAATACACCTTCTCTACTGTGGATGAGGTATGGCTGATATTTAATTTAGTTTGTTTGTCTAATTCTCTGTAGTGCTTGCAATTTTGTCTTTTTCTAACTCCATTTGCCTGCTTCCCGTAATTTCCATAAATATCTAGAATATATTACAGCTGTAAACTGTTTAATATAAACTTTTCAGTATCTTGAATTGTTTCTCACCCGGGTAGATGGCTTAAGGCGAAGAATGACATTCACCAAAGGAGAGAATCCATTGGAATATAAAATAATAAGGGAGACCTTCCAGGTTAGTTATATTTATTTTGAGACCTGTAAATCGTGTACATCTTACCCGAAAATTAGCGTTTTCTTTTGCAACAAAAATATTCTAGAAATGACAAGTAGAAGTTGAAAATAAAATGGTCTTGTTGGTATTATACTCCATCTTTTTTCAGTCTCACTTAGGGTCTGTTTGCGAGTTGGCTTTTGGAGGGGAAGGCTTTGGAGGGCTAAGTCTACATTTTGATATATATTTGAGTAGTTGACATTTTTTTAAAAAATAATAAAAGAACAACGCAAAGTCTCGTAGACTCTCGAGTTTGACAGCTTCGATAACAGGATTTTGTCGCTCTAAATAGCAGGATCTGCATTTTCTGACGACCACTATCTTCTTCTCCAGCCAGATTCAAACTTTTCATCCACACATATCTGAATTTCTGGCCAGTTCTATTGTTGGCTGTTTTTGCTGCGGCGGCGCTCCATGTTGAAGGGGAAGACTAGGTCTAGGTTAAGTTGATGGAGAATGCTTATCTGGGCCCATCAAGTTCAATCTACATAAATATAAACTACTTAAAGACACGAGACATCAAAAACGAAACTAGACCTAAAACAAAACACGGGACTTTAAATACCTTGCCTTATTTTGGCCTTCAATTTTAGAAAAAAAAAGTCTTTATAATATAAACAAATAACATAATTAAATAAAGCTAGTATTATTTAGTAATAATAGACCAATAATGGTTATAAAAAAAACAACAGACCAATATTAATATAGTAAAATAATTTATATATAATTAGCATTAGTATAAAAATATTTAAATATATAATATAAATGTTCAAATAGTTAGACCAAAAAAATAAATAAATGTTCAAATAGCAGCCATCCTGCTATGCGTTGTCCCAACTATCCCAGTTTTGGGGTTGGCCACTCTGCCCCGCTATCCAGGATTGACAACTATGCATTTCAGCCACTAGCTTTGACTTTGCAGTGAGTTTAGTCTTTATGCCAAGATCCTGCACATTCATCAGTATTTTGTGAATTGGTCTTCTGGTTTGCATTACTGTTCATCTCTGTTTGTGCATCACTATGTTTGAAAATCTCGCCACTGCCCTCTCATGGTTTGCATTACCGTTGTTCATTCATTGTTGGCTGCATTTTTTGTTCTCTTTGTCAAATTTAGTCTTGTTCCAGTGTGTTTTTGTGAATTGTCTCAATTGTATTCAATGACAAAATCCTTTATTATCAACTACGGAACACAGTAACTCTACAGTCTGTCTCTCTCAGTCATCATCTGTCGGATCTTTGATTTGGGTTCCAGGGCTTTTGATGGCGCACGTGGTAACACTTATCCTATCTCAAAACTATCACTACCCAAAATTCTACTTCATATCACTCTTGTTGTAATGCTAATAAAATCAGAACCATCAATCAAGCCACACCTCTTCTCTAATTCTCTAATTATCCTTAAACAATAAACTCTGCCTGTTGTGTGCCCAATTCTCCTTTTACTATTGTTTGCTACGTTGCCTTTACTGGCAATTTTTTTGTAAGGTGAGGACTGTCCAACCCAAGTTCTATGGTGGTATCAGAAATTTGTGTATTATTTGTCAGTAGGACTATATACTAACCATTTGCCTTTTCCAGCGTGCATCAGATTACTTGTCACCATACATGAAGAATACAAATGGTTTGTTACATATACATGCTTATTGGGCCCATTTAGAAACAAAACTCGGAAACGATATAACTGCAGCCCGTGGAGTTTGGGAGAATTTTCTCAAGACCTGGTCTGATAATGTTCATTTAAATCCTCTCTAATTAAATGTTTTTGTTATGTGTTATTCATCCTATCCATTTCTACATACTTTTGATTTGTTTTTGCAGCGGTTCAATGTTGGAGGCATGGACTGGTTATATAACCATGGAAGTTGAATTGGGTCACATAAATGAAGCAAGGTCCATATACAAGAGATGCTATAGTAAAAGGTTTTCTGGGACTGGTTCAGAGGTATACTAAGCTCTTATTCCTAGAAACATTGCCACTTTATTCTTTAATGTCAAATGTAATGCTATTGTGTTCAATCACAAATTTGTGGTGCGATGGGGAGCTTTGTTGCAACCCAATAGTTTGGTGTGTTGCACTGTGTGCAAGATAAAGTTGGTGTTGGAAAGGTTTTGAAACACGGTCTTTATGTATTAATGTTGAAAATGAGGACAATATAAGGAAGATGAGAAAGAGATCAAGAAGGTGGTGGGGGAAAAGAGAAGTAAAATTTTTAATGGGTTATACCAATTGCTATAAAAGTCTACTTATAGGCTTGCTAGAGGTCGGGAAAGAAAGTGAAGAGACAGGGACCAAGTGAAATGTATTTAGGATAAAGAAAATAATGTTTTGGTTACGGAACAAGATATTATTGATAAATGGAAGAATTATTTTGACAAATTGTCTAGAGAAGGGATGCAACTCTATCAGACTCTAATGGAGACATTAGAGGGGACATTCAAAGTTATACCTTTTATCATAGAACTCGAGCCTAAGGTAAAAGAAGTCTCGAGAAGGATGGATAATGACAAGGTAGTTGGGCCATACTATATAGTACTTGTTTAGGTATGGACAGGTCGGGGATAAAGGTATTAGTTGGCTCACAATTTTTTATGTGATTCCGAGGTCAGAGAAAATGTCAGGTACATGAAAAACACTTTAATTCCAATTTATAAGAACAAGGGAGACATACACAATTCCGCAAACTCGATGAGGGGATTAAACTTAAAAGCTCGTACTATGAAGTTATGGAAATGGGTGATTGAGCCGAAACTTAGAAAATAAAGCAAAATTAGTGAGAGTAATTTGGCTTATGCCTGGGACTAGGAAGTCGAACATCGAAGCAGTTGACTTGCTACAACAAGTGGTGGAGCAGATATATCAGGGGGGGGGGGGGGGGGGGGGGGTAAGAAAGACATATACTCCCTCCGGCGTTATTTATAGGCAAATTTCTCTTGTTTCACGGATATTAAGATAGTTGTTATTTTTACTAAACTACTTTTGCTTATAAATAAGGCCGGAGGGAGTACATTGTTTTTCTTTAATTAGAGAAGGCGTATGATAGGGTGACAATAGAGTTTTTGTGGAAAGTCCAAGAAAAGAATGGTTTTCAAAATGGGATATGTATGAGAGGCTAGGGTAGTGTGATGACGCAAGGTTGGGCCTTATGAATAAAAATGTGCCATAGTATTTTTATTCATTTTCAATTTTTTCCTTGAGAAAATGAGAAAAGGGATTATGGTTTGCTGTATGTAAACATATTTACGGGTTACATTTTACTTGCTTTTCAATACTGTTTGGATTAGATGATACCTTCCCTTCCTAAAACACAGAATCATTCAGGACATTTGCAACTCATGGTTACGCTTTGAGAGGGAGTTTGGCAAGTTGGAAGATTTTGATCATGCTTTACAAAAGGTACTTTCATTCCTCTTGAATTTAAGTTTTTAAATAATGTTAGAATTTGTAATCAATGGGAAAGTGTGAGAAATGGTGAAGAAAATATGAGAAAATGATAGAAAATATGCAGAGGGAAAATTGTGAGAAACTTCAGTATAATCTGTTCTTGGAAATATCATATAATTAATGGTCCTCTTTCCAAGTACAATTAAAATTATTATATCATAGGGACAGGGTTCTTTGCATTCTTACATTCATTGTACCTTAAAAGTCAATACTATTTATAAGTCCTCCTCTCGTAAATTGTATTTATCATGTATATAAGTACATGCTGTTGCTGAGTGCAACTCAATCATGCATTCAGAAATCTCTATCATATTTTTTTCTCTCTCAAGTTGGTATCAGGGTGAACCTTCTCTCCCCTTTTCAGTTATGTGCTGTGTCATAATAGGTTTCATCAGTCTTCAGTCATAGTCTGGCCATCCTCCGTACAGTTTTCGCCACCATCTGTACAACTCCGGTTTTTCTGTCACATTCCATACATACCATCCATTCTTGTCTGTATAGTATCCCTCATTTTCGATCAGTTCTTCAACGACTTTTCTGTCAACTGCACCATCCGCTGCCAATCAGTGAAAATCATAAAATATGTCACATGTTCAGGTGCTGAATGTCAAGAAGGATCCTTTTTCTCAATCTATTCCTTCAGGATCTTGGATCACGTTGCCGGTAATCGTCCTTCCCTTTTCTCGAAAGTTATCTCCTACAAAAATCCCTTATTTCATAACCCTTGCAGATGGGTTTGAAAGTTGAAGATACCCGCGTTGGCCAAGTCTCTCTTCTTGTTTCGTTAAACATAGATTCTATCCTGCTCATCCCCGGCAGTCTTTTTAATATAATATCAATCAGTAAATTGACACCGCCACCTTCTTGATAATGCTCGTCCTTTGTTACTTCAAGCCAATGTCTGTTAATATTTTGGGATGATCAAATCCTTACCGCCGGTTATTAATCAATTGCATGCCATCTTCTGTGCTAAATGACCATATTTTGCATTCCATTTAATTTCCTGGTAAATCAACATATAAACTTCCTCTACGTGTTTTTGGTTATTCTTGTTTTCTTTATGATCTTTCTCAAGGAAAAGACAAGCTTACTGCTCATGCAGTCGAATGTATTTTCCTTGGATATTTTAGAGTACAATAAGGCTACATGTGTTACTCTCCTTCATTACATCACTTCTTTGGCCAAGTCTATGGTGCACAAGTGAGACAAGTCTTGCACCATGCACAAACTTGTTTTCACCATCGGATCAATAAGTCTCACCATTGGATCAATATGCCACATCACATCTCATTTGATCCAATGGTGAAAACAAGTTTGTGCATGGTGCAAGGCTTGTCTAACTTGTGCACATTAGAAAAAGTCCACTTCTTTATCTCTGCAAATGTGTCTTTCTTTGACAATTCAAAGGAAGAAACAGTATCTCCTTCTACAGTTTTCCATATTTGTTTTCGTAATCCCCCAACCCTCGATATTCAAGAAGCCGGTGCTCGTTCTTGGAACACTTATCATCACCATCCTCATGAATCTACAGTACCTCAACCAGATCTCAAGTTTAGTGTTTCAGAAATTGTCCCCGCTTTTCTACATTCTTCGGACCAGCCTTCATGTCAATCAAATTCTGATCCAGCATCTTTACCTTCACTGGAGCAGCATCCATCTCAACTGGATCTTGATCTCAGTTTTTTAGTACTTGTTCAGTTTCTCCACCTACTCCGCACCGGTCTTTATCCACTTCAGACTTCCGAAATTTCTATTTGCAAAAAAAGATATTCACTTCACTCGTCCCCCTTTATAGTTTTGTAAGTTATCATTGTCTCTCGCCTATTCAATATGCTTTCACCTCCTCCTTGTCGTTTATTTCTATTCCTAAACCTCCCATATAGTTCATTCCCATCCAGGATAGCAGATTGATGAAATACATGCTGAATCAAGCCATACTTGGGATGTGGTTCCTTCCTCCAAGTAAAAATCCAGTCGGATGTCGGTGGGTCTGCACTGTAAATGTAGGACCTATGGCATTGTTGTAACATTGTTTTCTTGGTACTTTCCATTTAGTAAGGTTGTTGATGATATTACTAACCTTACTACATAAACTTGAGTGTCAATTGAATAGGAAGAAGAAATTAATAATAGGTTTTGGGGTCTTGGGGTCTGCTGATTTGTTTTTGAGGTCTGTCTTTCCGCAGGTTACCCCACGTCTGGATGAGCTACGTGTTTTTAGGTTGCAGCAGGAATCAAAGTCAGTAGAGGAAATGGAAAATAGTAATCCAAGGAGTAATGTAGGTGACAAAAGAAAGGTGAGGTCAGATATAGCTGATGAACAATCTCCAGCAAAGCGAAAGAAAGATGCTAGTGGAAAATTAAAAAAACCACCCAAGGATAATACATATCAAGTGCAGAACTCTTCTCAGTTGACAAAAGTGGAAGGGACCAATCAGAAAAATAACAAATCTGACGACAACCGAAGTGAGCAGCAGCTTACCCGTGGAAAACACCGGGCATACTCTGACCAGTGCACTGCTTTTATATCAAATCTTCACCCTACGGTAAATAGAGCTCTTGGCCTCTCTCTCTTCTTAGTGTGTGCCTGTTTGATATATATATATATATATATATATATATATATATATATATATATATATATATATATATATATATATATATATATATATATATATATATATATATATATATATATATATATATATATATATATATATATATATATATTGAGAGAGAGAGAGAGAGAGAGAGAGACTAATGAGTTGTGTTATTGCAGGCAAACGATGAGCATATTCGTGATTTCTTCAGTGATATTGGTGGAATTGTTGCCATCCGCATCCTACATGACAAGTTCACCGGGAAGTCCAGGGTACTAAATTAATAGTTCTTTATCTTATTTATTTTACTTCCTTTTTATGCCTTTTGATTTTGAAAGTAAAACTGGCATATTGACTAAAATTTTAAAGCGGACTTCATTTTAGAGAATACCTCCTTCTCGAGTTTATCTAGTCGGGTGCATGAGGTGGGGTTTGGGTAGGTTTGGTGCTTTCAGTTTCAAACCATGCTATTACAGGGATTTTTCCTTACCTTTTTACATTGTTGTTGATAATATAATCATATTTGGTCGGGGAACAAAATTGTAAAAGAAGGCCTTCCTCCATGAGCTATGCGAGGAATCACACTTTACACACCTTAATCGAAATTCTTAAGGCACCTGGTTCACGAGATTTTTCACATTTGTGGTTATTGTCCTCACATAGTCCATTTATTCTGACGCGGAACTTTCTTATATTGATGATACATGAATTTTTGACGTATAGATCTTAATGTTAATCACTGCCTTAGCTGAATGTGGGTGTGGGAGTATATTTAAATAGTATGAGAGAACTAACATATACTATGCTCCTTTTATTTTTTTAATAATCAAAATACATGTAAACCGTGGGAATTTGTCACCGTACATTACGACAAGTGAATGGTATATAATTGTTATCTTAATACCAATGAAGGGACTAGCTTATGTGGACTTTTTGGATGATGAGCACCTTGTTGCAGCAGTAGCTAAGAACAAGAATACCTTACTTGGGAAAAAGCTAAGTATTGCTCGATCTGACCCAAAGCGAGGTGGCAAGGAAACTCTTGATCCAAAAAACGCAGAACATGGTAAGTGAACTCTGAATGTTTTTATTTACTTTAGACAAGCACCTATATGAATATACATTTGATAGTCCCTGCTAGTGATCCTTATGTATGCATAATACCTTATATAGATGGCCAAGTCTATGGTGCATAAGTGAGACAAGTCTTTCACCATGCACAAACTTGATTTCACCATTTGATCAATTAGTCTCACCATTGAATCAAATGAGATGTGACATATTGATTCAATTGGAAAAACAAGCTTGTGCATGGTGGAACACTTGTCTCACTTGTGCATGTTAGACAAAGCCCATATAGATATGTAATTCCAATTGTCAGGTAACTTGTGATCGCTTGAATTTAGGGAGAAAGACCTGAAATTGTCTCGTTCACAATTGCTTCTACCCTAATTTTGAGGTTTGAATTCTTTGTAGGCATGCCTATGGGAAGAAGTTAACTTTTCATGACATAATGATACTAATGTTTAGAAAGAAAAAAAATAAAAATGCAGAACTAGGATCACTAACAAGTTGAAATAATTAAAAAGTAAAAATTTTACAAATGTAAAAAAAAAATATATTTATAAATGTTTTTTAATTAAATAATGTATTTTTATGTCGCTTTATATTTACACCAGCTAAATTTATCAAACACATTAATTGCAATCAACTAGCTTTTCAGTTATAAGCTAACTTTTCAGCTATAGCTAGCTTATCAGCTATCAACTAGCTAGCTTATATCTTAATTTTACCCAACAGAGCCTATGTTTAAAATTTACTATGTTAATTAAAAAAATATAGTTTAAAACACTATTAAATTAGTGCTTAAATATTAAAAGTATATAATTGTTATTGGTTGGTTTGACTATGATTTAACCACTTCTGAACCGTTGTACCTGCACCGCTTTAATGATTGGTTCTAATTGTAAAACATTACATGAAACAGACCTTTAACTACTCGCCCAGGTTTTTGAGTAGCTGACTCTTTTACAACAGCAACTGAGCCTACATTAACAGCTGTTTGAAACCATGAGACTACAAGCTACTCAGCTAAGATCACAGTAAAACTGAACAATAGAAGTATTTAAAATTATACGGTAAAGAAAAACCAAATAGATTAAAACTAACAGTAAGAAGCTTTGATATTTTTGTAAATCTCAGGCATTGTTCTTTTGGCACCATCCACTGACAATTTTTTTACGAATCCTACCTCTCCTCTTCTGGTTGATTTAAGAATTAACTGCTTGCTTTGTTATTTCAATTACAGCACATGCCAATAATCATTCTGATAAAAAAGGTTTGGTATCAAAAGAAACCGATGATACTTTCATGAGAGATGCACAAGATGGGAAATTCTCTTCTAGAAAGCCAGGAAGTGGCAACATGCAATTTAAAGGGAAGAATACGTTTGCCGTGCCTAGAAATGTCAGACCACTTGGTTATACTGCAAATAAACCAAAAGCAGAAGAGGGTGGTGAAACGCCAAAATCTAATGAAGAATTCAGAAAGATGTTCATTGGATAAGGTTTTCCCGACATTATTTGCAACTACGAAGTTAGCAGCTCATTTTCACAACAATGGACAGTACAAGAGTAATATGTCTCTATAGTTTGGCACTTTATTTGTTGCATACTAATCTGATTTTTCCAGAGATTTATTTTTGAATACCAGTCACCTGGTTCTTATAAGTGAGTTGTTGAAAATGAGTTACGGCTCTATTTGACATAAAAAATAATTTCAGTTGTTATTTGATTTTTATATTGGAATTTACTTATATCCTTACAAAACTAGCGTGTGTGAGGTGGGTGTCACCACTCTTTGTAAATTTATTGTCTTATCTTTTATTCTACATGGGACTCGAGTTTTTTTCAATGTACTTTATCTGCCGTGACAAAATATAAGAAAAAATTATCTTTTTAGGTTCATTATATAATTAATATATTGGGCCGATTATAATAAATATCAGATTAATTATGTAATGAATCTAAAAAGGTAAATTTTGCTTATATTTTGTCTCGGATGGAGTAAATGGTTTGCAACCTTAATCAATAGACTCACCACGTTAGCTTTTTCTACCGGGCCTAACTCATTCTCAAAATATTGGCATGTAAGATGATGGACCTGGATTTCCTGCGGTCAGAAAAATCTTGCAGTCACACTATTTCGATGGTCCAGTCACACTATTTCGATGGTCCGGATTCAAAGCTCACCAAACAAATAGAAGACAAATAAAATTGGTGGTTGAGATTTACCTGCAATTGCTATTTGACTGCATGGAATCAATTTTTGTAAGATGAGGCATGCCACTTTTCATAAAAGCTGATTTGTATGATATAAATATAAAAATTTGACGGTAAATAAAGACTTAATTGAAGGGAAAAACCAGCAAGCTGGTTATGTTACTCATATAAGATAAAATGTTCTGAAATTAACCTAAAATATAGAATTTTATTAGAATAGAGGAAAACTATAGTTTCAGTATTTTCTTCAAATTTCTCTTTATATTCTTACAAGCGTTCTCTATAAATCACATAATTTGGTATCTTTAACTATTATATTTGCATTGTGCGAAATTTTCATTATCTCATGTTCAATATTAGTCTCATAGCCTAATCGATCAAACATGGTTATTGATAACAATTTTTGCTTAAGTTCACGATTGTCATTGTAAATCAAATAAAAAAACACCCTTAAACTTTTTAAGTTTTGCCTTCTCCAAGGTGAAACCTCATCTTCAACTAGTCTTAAAGTCACACTATTTTTTCCTTAGACACAAGTGAAAAGAGCATCCAAAGTTTATAATCCAACTTTCATTCAATTGCCAACTTGACATCAGTGGTGCACTCGCATCGCATCCCCATAATCCTCGTCTGACCCATAATCTTCGTCTAAGGCCATTGCAACTTGCACAAAGTCATTATTGTCATTCAAGTTGTTAGCTTAGTTAGGACCATGGTCTGAATCTCTATTTGGATCTCAAGGTATAATGTCTTCCTTTTTGCGATGGAGTACATCATTAAAGTGTTCAAGAGATTTAGACAACGAAATTAGCGAGAGTAAAATTTTATCCTAATCATCAAGTTTTACTTCAATGTTCACCAAATCGTCAATGATGTTGTTGAACTTTATTATTTGCTCCACAATGGATTTTGTCTTTACCATCTTGAATGTGTAGCGTTGTTGCTTCAAGCATAACCTATAAGTCAACAACTTGGTCATATACAATGTTTCTAATTATGTTCACAAAGTCACCACGGTCTTCACAATATCGGCCATCCTGCTACCTGCTATAGCATTTTTTGGGGTCAGCACTACGCGCCGCTATCTGAGATTAACAACATAGGTTACAAGAAAATAGTTTTAAGAGTTCTCCAAGAATAGACCCTATTTTCTACCTCTTTCTCTAAATATCTCATACAATAAGAGCGATCTCCAATTTCTCTCATTTCCTCTCAATCCCTCATTTAATACATTTCATTCATGAACTCACTATTGCAAGCTTTAAATCATTTTCCTTCCTAATGATTCCTAGCTACCCAAAGTGTTTGTAATGTTTTTCCCAACGCACCCATAAAACTCTCAACCCTTAGACTTTGAAAGTGTATTATTGTACTACATCGATGTTGTTGTAGTATCACGGACAAACAACCGCATCTTAGTCTCTGAAAGTGTATCTTAGTGTCACATTCATTTTTGAATGTATTGAAATTGTAATTTGGTCTTCAAGTGTCTCTGTTATTTGTCATTTTGGTCTTCGGATCTGTTTTAAGGACCAGATATTAAGATGTATTTACAATTTGATACATATATAGGGACGAGTATAATAACAAGTTACATTTCCGGAGACTAAAATGGTTGTTTGCCCCGTAATTAATTATAGTTGCTAAATCTGGTTTGTAGATGAAGTCTACGGGTTCACTATTGCTTACGATTACTTGCATAGAAACTTGGAAGCTACAAACTTAAGTGAGATATGGATTTGGTGCGGTAGAAAAAACTTGTGGTTTCACTTGTAATTGATACCGGCAGCTGATTTCACGTCGAATAGTTTAGATTATACAAACACTAAAATAATATTGACAATAAAGCCACTAGGTCTGGGTTCGATCCTACCTCATTGTAAAACAAAAATAATAATAATAATAATAATCTTGACCATATAGAAGGAAATCTGCTTACACTAAGTGCCCTTTAAAGCATTCTATCATTATCATGATTACATATCAAATGTCAAACCTAATAAAAAAATTGATAAACAGCAAAGAGGGAGCCGGAATAAAAAATTGGTGACTATGGTGGATGTAAGAACAATAATAGGTCCAAGGGCAAAGTGGGTTCGATGCCACTAGCTTTTTTCTGTTTTGGTTGGGGTAAGTGGGGGTTATGTAAATCTTTTAACCAACATTTTAATGCACATATATATTGTCTTAGGAGGATGTGAATTTGCAGGGAGGGGGGCCTGGTTTCAACAGTAAAACATGTTTGAGACATGTCTCATCAAAACAAAGGCGCATGATTGTTCAAATAGAACATGTTTCTTTTATTCTCCTGTTTTTGAGAGAGAATGAATGACTACTACATAACACAGGATGAATAAATTGTATGTGAATTTTAAGTGCATAATTTTTTTAATTAAAGGTGAACTTAATGATGCATAAAGAAATTTGTTGTTGACTTTTTAGACGGAGCTTTCATTATGTTTCATACGCACAACACAAGCATCGCATCATATTAGTTGGATCTCCTCTGAAAGTAAAAGTGCGAAAGTACTGTTATGTCACTTACACTTACACATGTTTGCTTTGAATTTGGGGATAGAGAAAGAAAGAAAAAGTAAGTAATGATCCATTCCATTTCCACCCCATAGTGTGAGTGTGAGTGTGAGGGAAGAAGGAGAGAATGCAATGAATCTTAACTAGCGCCTCATTGGATACCTATAATTAACAACAACTGTTGTGTATCTTATATCTTTTTATTATATATTCAGAGTTTTCCCTGCATGGACAATTGCTTGACTATATATATATATATATATGTGGGTAGGTCCTATGCATGTTTCATACTACTTACTACTAGGCCTGAGCATCAGTCGGTTTCGGTCGTGTTCGGGTCGAAAATCACTAAATCGATAAAAACCGCAACTATTTAATTTGGACCCAATTTCGACCATCTATATCTTCGGTTTGTTCGGGTTCGGGTCATACGGGTGGCGGGTTGAACGGGTCGGTTATTACGGGTTAGATCGAAACTTTGTTTACATCTAAAACTCCTCCATTATCAAAAAATTCTTAATTTTCGAATAGTTTAATACCTCGTACACAATGCAACAAAAGATAGACGAAGTAAATTAAAAAACAAAGAGGGTTAGATGCAGTTACTTTCTTTCAATATGTAGATCTAAAGACAATAAAATACCAAGTAGAAGAGACGTAGAAATTAAAATAGATCTAGAATATATATATTAGAATATCTTTCCCACATTCTTCATCAACATATTATTAATTATAAGCTTTGTAAAATATAACATTTTTATCTTATATCAAAGATGGATAAAAAT
The DNA here is from genome assembly GCF_020283565.1 of Trifolium pratense. NCBI lineage: Eukaryota > Viridiplantae > Streptophyta > Magnoliopsida > Fabales > Fabaceae > Trifolium > Trifolium pratense. Next base: position 32,194,510 of record NC_060060.1, on the reverse strand, counting down.
AACAAAGAGAAGAGTATATGAGATTGAGAGGGAGAGAATGAAAAAAATTAATTTGCATATAATGGTTGTTCGGTCGGTTTCGGTTATGGAGAGATAGAATTTTAGAGACCCGCACCCACCCGTATGTAACCGTTCATGCCCGATTTTTCGCAATTTGTTGACCCGAGACCCGATCCGCATTCGACTGAATGTTTCAATGTGTTGTCGGTTATATCGGTTTCGAGTCGGGTCTCGGGTTCATGCTCACCCCTACTTACTACATTGAAAACTAGAATGAAAAAAAATGTGTCAATTATTATGAAAGTAATTTAATTAGCTAGGATAATATCAAAGTGTAGACTAAGCTTCAAGCTTCAAAAGTAAGATATCCTTAATTATGATATTTTGTTGTTACAATTCTTTGTAGAAGAACTAGAATATGTCTGCCTTCAAAAGAGACCTTAATTATATGCATTAATTTTCCATTTTATAGCCAGCCAGCCAGAACTTTATAATTATAATAAAAGACTAATTAATTAAGTAATTACTAGTACTTAATATACATATGCAGAAGCCAGCAGGGTCTAATTAATCAACTATGGAATAATAATATTGTCTGCAGATACTGCATAGTAGTGTTTAGATTCGGTGGCATGAGCCTGATCACCCTCCTCCTCCTCCTGTGATATGGTTGAAAGGGATGGATTATAAGAATACCATCTGGACCAATAGAGATAGTTGAGAAAGTTGAGGAAGCTGAGGGCAGCTAGTAACCAATAGAAAAGGTCAAGTTTGTCTTTGTTGAGATTGTTGTCATGAAGCCAACCACCACCATTAGTAGTTGAGGAAGTGATTCTATTCACCAATGAAACCAATAGTGAGCTGAGATAAAAGCCAAATGAGTAGGAGCAATATGTTATGGCAGTGAAGAATGTCTTCATCCCTTTCAAGGACTGTTTGTAGAAGAACTCAATGAGTCCAACTGCAGTAAACATCTCTGACAAACCAAATATTATGAATTGTGGTGTAATCCAAAATATGGACAAAGTCTGGTTGAGGTTCAAAGCTGCATCTCTTCTCTTTTTCTCCATAACAGCTGCTGAAACCATTGAAAATGTAGCCAGAAAGAGGCCAATTCCTATTCTCTGCAAAGGTGAGATTCCTGACTCATGACCTGTTATTTTTCTTGCAAAGGGGACAAAGAAAGTGTCATAGAGAGGTACTACAACAATGAGCAAAATGTATGGAATGGATTGAAGCGAAGCTGGAGGTATAGAAAATGATTTTGTGATATGTGTGTCCATGGCACTTCCTTGTTGGACTGAGAATGTTTGGAGTTGTGCCAAGATAGTGTTGAAAATGATAGTGCATGCAAAAATTGGAATGACTGATACTAATATCTTTGCTTGTTCAACTTGTGCAACACTGCACAATCTCCATGGGCTTTCCTTTCTGTTGTTCCCGGCCTGATCTTCGATACAAGCCTTGTCCAAGAACCTCAACTTATTGCTATGTTGTTGTTTACCAACATTATTAATGTTTTCACTTCCTTGTAGGCTAGATGGACAAATCTTCTTTCTTTTCAATATTGCAGCTACAAAAACCTGATCATATATATGTAATTATAATTAATTTTATAGAAGTTAGACAAAAATTCATATATATTAATTATATTTGAAAAAATAATATAAAAATATGAAATGTTGTTGATATATTATATATCATACATACTTGAGCAATGGGGAGGAAGATTGTTGATTGTGGAGGCTTGTTCCTATAATATAGTGTCCCAGATATGAAGCTTATGAATCCCATGGCCATGGCAGCTGCAGACACAGCAAAGCCGGCATCCATCCCGGAATGAGTTTGAACCCAAACAAGAATTGTTAGAGCAATAAGTTCACCCAATGAGAATGCAAAATATGCTGCATTGAAGTAAGTTGAGAGCTTCTTTGATTGGTGGTCTTGATTGAACTGGTTGGCTCCATGAGAAATCATGTTGGGCTTAACACAACCACTTCCTAATGCAACCATGTATATTGCTATGTAGAATATCAAGGCCTTCAACCCCTTTGCTTCTATGCAATATTCTTGATGATCACCTCCTTCTCGATTACACGGCGGCGGCTTCAATTGAGGAAAATGAGCTTGTGCAGACAGCAATACGAAGCCCTGTATGTATATGCATGCATATATTAGTATTATTAATTATAAATGCTTGTTCAATTATTATATATATATAATACGTACAGAAAGTTCTAGTAAGGCAAAGATGAGGATGGTGGAGAAGGTGCCAAGGAAAGAGTCAGATAGATAGCCACCAAGGAGTGCGATGAGAAAGATAGTTCCAACAAAGTTAGTGACTATGTTTGCAGAGTGAGGCAAAGAGAAGTGCATCTCGTTTATGAGATAAGTTATGAGGTTGTTACCAACTGCAGCTATTGCCATTATTTCAAATGCTTGAAGCCCTGAATAATTAATATTTATTAATGTCATTCATCAAATCATATACTATAATAACAAAAGAAGAAGATTCAAATAAAAAAAATGTCATATAGTATATACCAAGAACAAAAGCAGCTGCTCTGGTTCCACCGTGGTTGTTAGGATTGGAGGGTCTGCCTCTCCAGTCAACAGTAGTAGTATCATCTGAAGATTCTACCTTTGGAATTGGAATAATATTTTTATTATCCATTTTTGTCTTACTCTCTTCTTGCTAATTAATGCTGAATTTGAGGGAAGTTGGTACGCAATTTATAGATGGAGAATTGGAGATAGATAGTGCCAATTGCTACCTAGCCTACCACCACTTACAACTTGCTTGCGTTACAATATTATCATGAGTTGGGTTATTTAAACATAAATTTGGTCAACACGTATTTGACAATGTGTAAATACAAGAGAAAATCAGTGTGCACGCAAATCTATAAAGAACATTATATTATTTAAAAAATAAAAGATATATATTTATTTAGTTTGTGTCTAGAATTTATGTTGATATATCATTTCTCTATTATTATTATTATATTATTATTTTGAGATTATATTATGACAAATTTTGAGAATCCACGTATGCCCCCCCCCCACCACCCCCACACACACACTTATTCTTCACACGTGTATGCATCACATTCCCACCATAGATGATAGAGAAGAACAAGATCAACATTCATCCATTTTTGTCCATTTTCTTTTTTAATATTATTTATATGTATATTAATGAAATATTATTTAGATAATTTGCTTTAAAATTCTATGATAAAATTGAGATAGGTTTTACATATATAGATTTAAGAATGTTACATGATGAAGTCCAACAAAAAGTATTGATTTAAGAAACATACTACTTTTTCAAAGAATTCCAGAACATGACAAGTAGAAATTTTATCTAAAGAAAAAGAAAGGAAAAAAAATTCTTATTCGAAGTGATTAAAACTGATGAGAACGACGCTAAATAGTACGAAGAAAGTGGGCGATGAGAAACGAGAATATGCAACGTGAAATCTTATAAGAGCTTCAAACTTTTATCTTCTTGTGTTACAGAAATCATGTGGTGGGTGTGTATAAAATTAACCGTGCAAATCATTATTGCCTTTAGTTTTCCCCGTGACAAGTATCATTATCCTTTTAAATATTAAATGAGTGTGCAACATTACTCTTCTTGCATTTCTTATTTTGCTTTCGTCGTAAAAAATAGCTCTTCTCTTGTCGGAATGTTTTGTAGAATTGAATTTTTTTGGAGTAGAAGTTATAAAGATATATATCATACTCTATTCATACTTTTTGGTCGCTTGTTCCTTGCTAATAGAAGGGACGTTTACTGTTAGTAATTTAAATTTCCAGGTCATCCATGTAAAGAAAAGAATATATATATTTAAAAATCGGAGAAAGTATATATGTCTTTGCTACTTTTGAAAAACAAGGATCGATGGCTCTATCTGTTACGTATGTGTATATGCCACCCACCAATGAATTTAAAATGCATATATAATATATAATGAAAAACAAGAGGATTTTGTTTTGTGTGGACACTCGGTGTGTTGTGGCTACAAGAAATGATATGATAATGCTCCAAAAACATATATAGTATATCATCATTTTTAATAAGTGTCTGCTGTGCTATATAACAAAGGAAGGGAACCAAGTCAAAAGGTTGTCGGTGCTTAATCTAACAACAAAAGGATATATCTCACAATTTGAATTCATTGGCCAATCTATATATTTCTATTGAAATTAATGTTAGGTAGCCTTTTTATCCGCTTTAATTTGTGGTTTTAAGGTGCAGGTTATGGTGGGAACCTCAATTAATTTTCCCATGATGGGAAAGTACCTATTCCAACCGTTGATATATTCTTCAAATATTGTATGGTTTTGATTAAAGAGGCTTACTTTTTCTTGACAGAAAGAGAACGTGAGGGAGTTTTCTTATATTATATTCAATTTATTTATGACAAAAAATAATACAAGTACATTTTTACACAGGACAAATTAATCCATCTAATCTAAATAAGTTAAAGATTAAATCTGATCCTATTTTAAAATGTTAGATATTAATACGACGAGTTGATAAGAAAAAATTTATTTTGTCTCGCTAGCCTTTATAAAATATCAAATTTTATTATATTTTATTCTTATAAATTTTTATCAACTTTTATTTTTTACAACTTACAAAAATGATTAAAAGAAGCATAACTTTGTTATTTTATTTTTAGTTGAGTAGTCTAGTGGATAAAATTTCACATTTTAAGGTGATCCCTGCATGTAATATGCAGGACTAATGTTCGAATCATGTTTTCTGCATATTACGTGCAATGTCTCTACGACAAGAAACAAAATAAAACTACAAGGAAACAAATAGGCACACCACCAACAAATCAGAACTTCTCGAAGACACCACCACGAGAAAAAGAACTCTATCATGATCGAAGAGAGATGCAAGGATCATCCACAGGTACGTAGGATAAAACAACAAGAAGGCATCTAATCCCTCTGGCCTATTGAGACCCAACAGACACCCAAACAAACTCTATCGGTTCCAATATAAAATAGAGTGGATACCTCATTCGTAAAAGGAACAAGGGAAGCCGAGGTTTTTATCAAAAAACTACTTCCAAGATAAAAATTTCACCCTATCAGACACTCGACAAAAAAAATCTCTTTCAAAAAAAAAAGTCACTTATATAATATTTAGGTACCGTTTTGTTGGGTTTCAAGTGTGAGTGTTTAAGTCCCACATCGACTATGTGTGGGAAGAATGTTGGATTTTATAAGAGATCGGTGACTCATTAACTTAACACACCTTAAGGTTTTGGGTTGGGATGTGGCGTCTCCCTCTCTTGTGTGGTCCTGGAGCATTGTCCTATTGTTTCTCCCGAGCTTCCTCGAACTCCCCAATAGTGATATCAGAGCCTAGGTTCGGCTTGGTGGGGGAGCAGGAGGAGATCCTGGTTTGGATCAACTATAGTATGTGGAGGAACTCACACTTGAGGGAGAATGTTGGGTTTCAAGTGTGAGTGTTTAAGTCTTACATCGACTATGTGTGGGAAGAATGTTGGATTTATAAGAGAGATGACTCATTAACTTAACACCTTAAGGTTTTGGGTTGGGATGTGGCGTCTCCCTCTCTTGTGTGGTCCTGGAGCATTGCCCCATTGTTTCTCCCGAGCTCCCCGGACTCCCCAACACGTTCGGCCTACCTTTTTATCCTCTTCTTTTTCCTTAAAAGTAAGAAGCTAGGCTAAACCACAATTTTTAAAAGTTATAGTAAAAAAGAAAGTAAAAAAAAAGAACAACTTATATATTTTAGAAAAAAATTACAATATATTATCAAACATATCTTTTAACCTTATTATAATAAAAAAAACAAATTTTAACTTACTTTTTTTATAATTTTATAAAAAAAGTAAGATTTACCAATCAATTTTTATTTTAGTTAAAAAACTATTATTTCTAACTTTATGGTTAAAAAACCTTCTATACCTAAAAAACATTGGATCAAACAATACCTTAAAGCTCTTACTTTCAATCTCTTAATTTCAGTGGGATCAAATGCACTCTCTAAAAATTAAAACTATATTTAATCCAAATATTTTTGGTACAAACACCAATTATACTAATAAATTGGATTGTTGCTAAAATAAAAATAAAAAAAAAAGTGGATCGTTTAATAAATAAATGCAAATAAACATAAAAGTTAATAAACTGGAAAAAAAAAAGAGACTCTCGTAGAAAAAGAGTAAAGGTACAGTACAGTCATAAAAATTGGTACAAATGATACATTTCTATCATCTAAGCCATCCATTATTTATATAATATATCAATGGTTGTAATAGACATTTTCCCATCATGGGAAAATTAAAGAGCTATCCCATTGTAAACGTCACCTTAATTTGTTCATGTAATAATGTACAGAAAAAGAACTTTGACAAATCTAACACTCGATTACTATTATAAGCTATAAAACATTATTTTATGTTTATATATAATTAAATGTATTAATATTCTAATGAGCATAAAAAGCGGTTATTTGCTTATAATAGTGACATGAGAGAGTAATAGTTTACACGGACACATCTCCTCTAATTTTAAAAATTATACTAACCTCCCTTAAGTTCTTATCAAATACTACATATAAACATCTTCTTTTCTTACGAATAGTTTTAAATTTTCTACGAACTTTCTCAAACTTTTGCAACCACGTCTCATCTAACAAAGGAGAAAAACTCACCCCGTGAATTTTCAATCAATAATCAAGCGTGTTAGGCTCAATTTACTAATAAGATATGTTGGAAGTTGTCTTGAAAATGAGGAAGACGTGATTATCATTGGTTTTCGCACAGATTTCCCATAGATTTCGCTCCAGGCAAAATTTTGGGGCAAAACGAGATTCAACACCCTGTCTTCATGCACCAGGCAGAATTGTCTGGCGCCCCAGGCGAAATTTGCCACCCCAGGCGAAATTCTATTGCCTCAGGCAAAATTTCGCGCAATATATATAAAGTGTCACGTTTTCAGCCGTGAAGAGAGAGAAAGTAGCACGAAGTGAGAGAAAGAAAAGGGGTTTTGAAGAGGGTTCTTCACCAACATCAATCTAGGGTTTAAGAGGGTGGCTCTTGGTCATTCTCTAGGGTTGGAAACTCATTCTTTCATCTAGTAATCACTTATCATTGAAATCTCTTGGTTACTGGAAGAGATTTAGGAAAATTATAAATCTTGCAACTCTTTTGTATTGAATCTTTGTAATCAAGATGAAAGTTTGATAGTGGATTGGAGAGTCTCCCCCCCCCCCCCCAAAGTAGATTGGTTTTAACCGAACTGGGTAAACAATTATTCGTGTTATTTATCGTTTTATTGTGGTTTTAGTTTTTTGTTGATTTAATTTATTGCTCATTCATTTTGTTTGGTTGCTTCAATTCTTTTGTCCCACACATCAAAAGTTATTGGTGTGGTTTTCGGTTCGAATTCACAACAAGATAATAAGTTTAAACAAAGTTATAGTATATGTGTAGAAGTATATTGGTAACGTTAATTTGGTTTGGTTTGCGTGACTTGGTTTTGTTTCTGCTACTTCTTGTTTTTCTTATGTGATTGTTGTTATTTGGCTATCTGCATTTTTTAGCCTTGTTTTACTATTCAGTTTCTTTTTCTTGTTGCAACTTTGTGCTCTCAAATCATGCCTTATGATTTGGTGAGTAGTTTCAATAAAATCTTTTTTGCTGCTCAAAAAATAAATATATTGGTAACGTAGAAACATAATATTAAATGTTTGTAGTGAGATAAATGTGTAGAAATTTCTTTTTTCGAAGTGCGTAGAAGTCTCTCTGTATGTAGAACTTTTTCTTAAAGACTATAAACAATGTTAGTCATTTGTAATGTAAGTGACTTTAAATATACCTCAAAGGTGAGTATAATTTGTTCTCTTTGATATGAGTATGTTTATATATAATCCTAATTAAGTTATTACGGTCAACTTTACTTTCTTTATTTTACAGAAGTAATGCTTAGATTTTGAAGTACATGGAAAAGATGCTTTAAAAACAAAGCGGGGGACAAGTGGAGACAGAACACATGAATCCTAAGCGGATTCCATAATCATAGATAGGTAGCAATTCCTAAAAGGAAAAAAGAATAGTTAAGGAAGGTTAAAGCATAGATCACGGACACGAATTTTCAAAATGCGGTGGTCGAATTAGGAACTAATGAAAATGAAAATGGTGGAAATGGGATTATATTATTCAAAGTAGGAAGAATGATAGAAAGCTATACTCAGCTTTCTATCATTCTTCCTACTTTGAATAATATAATCCCATTTCCACCATTTTCATTTTCATTAGGAACATCTCTATTTAAGGTTTTGTCTAACATGCATCATTTGATTAATGATATATTATGCACAAGTCTTCAATATTTTTATAATGAATACGAATTTTATAAAATCTATCGTTGGATGGAAAATTTATAACGTGTAGATCTTCCATAATTTTTTTTGAAAATAATTTGATATGTTATTGAGACCCATCAAGATTAACGGTATTCAATAAAAATCCATAAACCGTTAATTTTGATGGGTCTCAATAACATATTAAATGATTTTTAATTAATTTAAAAAATTTATGGATGATCTATATGATGTAAAATTTCAATCAAACGGTGAATTTTATAAAATTCGTATTCGTTATAGTGTTTTCAGCGACTTGTACATGATGCACAACTTGAGAAACTTGTGCACCATAGACTTTGCCCTCTATTTGATATCTAGTATTTTATTTTACTTTTTACAAATTTAATGGATATTTTCATTTGAAGATAGATAGATTAATAAAATAAATAATTAATTACATTTTTGGTCTCTTATCTTTATTTTAGGTTTTAAGTTAGTCCTTTATTTTTTACCGTAAAAGTTTCAAGTTTGTCCCTCATCTTTTCTGTCGTTCAATAGTTAGTCCCTTTTATCTTTTAAAAAAATTTATGATTGGTCCCTTATCTTTTTTTAATTTCACTTTTGGTCCCTTGTCTTTATTTTATGTTTTAATACTATCATTTGATAATTTGAAAGTATTTATCCAATAATTAATAAGTCATATGCATATAAAATAAAAATTGATTAAAAATTAGGTGCGGGTACTACATGAAAATCTACTTAATTATGTGACTCGTTCTCATTGGTTGTTGAGTAAATAAATACTCTCAAATTATCAAGAGGTATTATAGGCTCCACCAATAACATAATTTTTTGTCCATAAAACATCTTATAAAATAAAAAAATTATTCAATTTTTAAAAGTTTATCTTGTGTTGGAATGTACGTACTTTTATAATTATTTTTTGCAGATTAAACAAACTCTTAACATTGATATTTTTTATGGTAAATTCTTTGGTACTCCAGAGTAGTTAAGTGTTGTTTTTTAATTACAACTTCAAAGGTTTCTTTGTTAGTGATTTTTATTACTCCTCGAATATTTATTATAAAAAAGTAATTTTTGGATTAATTAAATATCTGATGTATTTGATAAAAAATTATCGGGCGTCCAACCCTCTTCGATATAAAAAATAATAATACTTTGTTTTTTTATAATATGGATAAGAGGGAGTATAATATTCAACTCATCAACAAAATAAATTCCTCATTCAAATAGAATTCCTCTTTCAAATAGAAGATGAAAAACAAATTCCTGTACAACATATGATGTGAGTTGCTACAAAAAATAGTTCCAATATTCACCATATTCAAGAAATAATATTCAACAATTGAGTAAATGTCACTCATTATATTCTTTTTAAATGATATATTTGTTTTAAAGGACAAGCAAAAAAAAAAAAAAAAAAAAAACAAGTTGAATAGATAGATATGCATTCTTCAGTCATTCTATATTTTCAGTTGATTAATTATGCATTACGATTTGATTTCTGATTCCCATTCCTGTATGTAGGCGCTAGCAACGCCATTGGTAGTGTGCATTACTGCTTATTATTTTCAAGGTCCACTTCTCATGCACCATCAATATTCAACTACTTTTGTTCAATTTGTCATTACTCGTGGCTTGTTTGTGGTTATGTCGGTAGTAATCAAACCATTGAAAACCCACCTCACCTGTGTGAAAGGGTAAAATTGCTTTGCTTTTGGTAGCTAGCAATGTGGAATGAATTAATGCCTTAAAATGAAAACTATGATGTGTTCCTTCCTTCCTAACTCAACTCATACATACACTATTGTTGGAGTCAAAGATACACACACGACGATGAAGTAAGTAAGATTCGTGTACCGAATATTTATTTGTCAAAACACAATTGATGTAAAGTCAAAAAGGGTGACAGATTTATTTTAGTTGGTGGTTGAACTTGGACTACTCTCTTCTCTTTAACGTACGTACATCATCCTTTCCTTTCCAAATTTTATAACTTCCGGTCACTAGCTTCGTGTATGTCTAGTTTTGCCGTAAGAAAAATAATTTTTTATCTTTTGAGTGAATTATTCAGTATAATCGATTTTGAGTGAAGTGAAAAATTACTAGGAATGACTCACTCCGGTATTTATAGACGAAGTTGGAAACCAAAAACTGAGAGAAGGGGGGCGGGGGGCGGGGGGCGGGGGGGATACGACCAGCTCTCTCCATAATCAAATGGAAACAGATTAACATTAACATTTGATGACTCATTATACGCACACTTTAATTAATTAAAAATTGATTCTCCATTTTTTTTAATATCTTTAAGGTACTGTTTGACCGAGCTTATTTTTGATTTTTTATTCATTAAAAGTAGAAGCCGGGTCAAACAAAGTTTAAGATAAGTACTTTTAGAAAAAAAGAACTTATTCTTATTGAACAAAATGGGAACAAAAAGTATTTGTATAGATGTAGATATTAGCTACTTTAGAAAAACACGCTGAGCTTTTTCTCCTAGAACTCTCTTCGATCCCTGCCATTGCCATTTCTTTATCTTTTTTGTTTTTTTTTTCTTTCTGAATTTTTAGTATATTAAAAAAGGAAAATGCTTGAGAGCACGACACAAGTTGTCGTCTCAAGCACACGGCAGGCATTTTTACAGCATTTGTACATATTTTACTTTGAAGCGGTTGTTGTATTTTTTTTATTGTACACTTTTTTTTTTCAGCAGTTGTTTGTATATTATTTTAGATTAAATATGTTTTTATTTAATTTGGCTTAATTGCATATTTAGTTATTTATATTTATTTTATGTTTTAATTTGATCTCTTATGTTTAAAAAATTTTAAATTGGTCTCTTATATTATTGATGTCAACATAAGTTCGTCATTTTTGTTAAATTTTGAGTTAATTTCTTCTGACTTTTCATTAAATTTTGAGTTAATTTCTTCTAAAATTTTTATATAGTACCATCCTAAATTGTCTGCGTACACAAATCTATTAGCCACGTTGACAATTTAAACAAAAATTTGACTAAAATGACCAACTTGAAACTTTTTAAATATAAGGAACGAAATTGAAACTTAAAATAAACATAAAGGGACCAAATATGCAATTAAGCCGTTTAGTTGTTATAAAATGAGAAGAATTAATGATGAATTTTTTAAATTTCAAAAGAAAGAGACAAAAGTGACAAAAATTTCGAATTAGAAATCAAATAGTTTTCTTTTTAGGAACTCTTTATAATGTTCTAAATATATCTACGAAATAATCATTGAAAAATATGCATTGGCTATTTTAACAATAGGAACTAAAATGGTTTGCATAATAATTTTTAGGATCAAAATACACCATTTTTTTATAACTAAAAACAAAATTTGATAATTTTGTAGTGAAAAAAATATTTAATCAATTTTTATATATATACCAACCAAAAAGACCATATATTCAAAAAGACTAATTATTTTAGCTATGGCGGTTTCTATAATTTACAGTATTATTATATATATACAGTAAAAAATAGTATGCTATATTAATATTACATATGTTAGTACGAGTTCAGGTTCCCTCCATTTAGAGAGAGATAGACACAAGAAAAAAATAGTGGGGTCCACAAATTAGTGGGACCCACTTTTAATGGGTCCCACTAGTTCTTAATGTGTCATCTCTCTCCAAATGGAAAATAAATGGAGGGATAATAAATGGAGAGAACCCAAACTCATGTTAGTACAGTATTAAGTAAGGAAAGGCTTGAGGCAAATTAATGCGTTCGTGCTACTAAGACGAAAATTCAGTCGTGCCATGTAGCATTGCTGATTAAAAAATTGACTCATGAGTCGTGACTATTTTTTCCCTCAAAATCTAACATTTTTTTATTTGTGCATACTATGCTTGCTTTACATAATAAATTGATTGATACATTTACAAATTTATATTTTCATGCATATAATGACGTTATCATTTTTTTTTGTTGACGTTATCAATTTTATTTACATACATTTTGTCCAAAAAAAATTATTTGCATACACACTGTTTTTTTTATATATATTTCTATTAAATTTGTATTTTATTTTTAAATAATTCATTCTCTTAATATTTTTTAATAGGCCAAATACATTTAAGTTTGTAACAAATAAATAAACGTGTAATATATTACAAATTTAAAGAACCAATTTGATTTAAAAAAATTAAAAGAATAACATGTTACAAATATTAAACTTAAAATAAATACCTCTAATGTATTTAACCTTTTTAATAAAAACAATAGTTCTACCAGACAATTCAACTTGAAATTGCTTAGCGTGATAGAATTTACCAAACAAATTTGAATTAAAATTAAGCTAAAAATTTTGAATTTACCAAACAACTTTTGCTTTATTTTAAAAGTTCATAATTTTAACTTTACTTTTAAAGTAGCTTTAATGTTGGAAAAAAGTCGGGTCAAACGTACCCTTAATTGTAGTGGAAAAGTGGGGGTAGCAGTGGGCGGCCCATCCCGATCAGGTCTGCCACGTTTAAGTCCGTACAAAAGCGGGACGAGCCAACTTAGGCGTCCAAGCTCACAAGTCATGTCCGTACAGTTTACTAATGAGTTAGCGGGTCGGCCCGCCAAACAAATTTTTATTTTATTTCTACTTAAAGATTTACTGTATGATTTACAAATTATTTTTTAAAAAAAAAAAATATATTTTTCAACGATGCATAATAGAAGATAATTCTAAAGATTAATAAACTCAAACCATGTAGTAAATATTAATGATTAATAATTGGTTCATGTAATGGTGGTGGTTGTAGAGAGAGAAAAAGATTGTGAGATAGTGGAGATTTTTGGACTTTCCATGAATTTCTAGGTTTTTGCATGAGTTTTTGGATATGAGTATAAATGATGAAGGTTAGGGATGAATTTAAACATTATTTCGTGCCCAAAAATAGTGGTTATCCCCTGATATGAGTGAATTTCGATTTACTCATTATAATATGAGCGAATTTTGATTTACTTCCTACACATACCACATCATCAAATATGTATAGCATAGTGCAAGTTGTCCACTGAGAGGGACAAATGATGGAATCTGCATATTACAAGTGGGGAATAAAAAAAAATATTATAGGAGAATAAACTGAAATTCTCGCACATTGTAGTGTGTAAACGTCTGTTAACCATTTATTTAATACTAATAGGAAGAACACATTTTTCTAATTTCTTTTTCTTAAAAATAAATAAATAAGTAGATGATATATTTATATTTGTGTCTCTTGTTAAATTAGCCAAAAACAAATTAAAAGCGACATAAGCATGTCATATCATCAATTTTGCCCATTCAAGTGTCAAGTTATTCAGTGAGAGGATAAAAAATGACAAAATCTTCTTCACGTTATAAGGTTGGAATCGCAAATAACATTTACATAGGGGTAAACATTACTAATGAGAAATACTATTTAACCCTTAATTATTTGATCATCTCACTGATATAAAGTTTGTTAAGAGACCATAGTCTTTTAGTGAGAGAAACACATCTTTTATCTAACTCTTTTTTACTTATACTAGTAAATGATTTATTATTATGGAATGAGTTTTTAAAAATATAGCATTAATTAATTAAGTAATTAATCTATCTACTAGTAAGTAATACCGTAGAAAGAGAGAAAGAAAAAGAGGGATGAGAGGGAACAGGGGGGTCGTGTCGGCTTGAACCAAACATGACCTTATCAGAGATCAAATTTCGATCTATTCTGCGTTCGTTTTTTCTTTCCCCTTTCCCAAACCCTAGCCACCCGAGTCACCGTCAATTTCAACTTGGAGCTTCATTTGTTTGGTTCTGAATTCTGATTCTGCTGAGCTGCGATTCTCCTTCTGTTTGCCGCCGGATCCATCGATTGTTCTTCGCTCTTCACTCTTCACCCGCGCCCGCTCGATTTGCATTCCTCTACCCCCATCTTTCTTTAGTAAGTGTACGTGCACGCCATCATCACAATATACCTTTTGTTTAATGTTGTAATTAATTAATGGATGGATGGATGCATGCGCTCTTGTTTGGTAACCTAGTTGATGTTATTTATTGATTTCCTTTGTAGAAGCAGAATTGAATTGAATCCTCATTCATTACCGTCTTGTACTCGGGAGGAGCTCATATGGCTTCAAATCATTTGTCAGCTACGATCAGCCGTGCAGGTTTCACTTCACTATTTTTAATTTTGTTATGTGTTCGATCGTTCGTGCTTAGAATCGAGTGAATGAATTTATAACTCTAGTTGCCAGTAGTAGTAGTAGTAGTAGTACACTTTGGAGCGGACATACATTTCTCCACATATGGTACCAGTAGTCTCACTCTCAGCTAGCTCATAGAGCCTAACCGGGGTTACCTCATCATAAGTTCCCCCCTCCTTTGATACACAGACAGTTCTGTAATCCAACCTCAAACAAATACTGCCACATAAACCTCATCACTCATCGTGATATTTCACATGCAGTATCCATTACCTACCTATTCATGTGTTTCAATTTTCCTTTTACAGGGGCAACTAATGATGCTTTATACAAGGAATTATGGCATGCCTGTGCTGGACCCCTTGTCACTCTTCCCCGTGAAGGGGAGAGAGTTTATTACTTCCCTCAAGGTCACATGGAACAGGTAAAAGTTGAATGCCCATGCATGAGCATGACTTATTAATTTCTAACTTCAATTTTCGTAATTGTTTTGTTTTCTATGGTTTAAGATCTTATTCATGTTGCTGGGTGTTAATCTTCTAGTGTTTTTCTATGCTTTATACAACAATTTGTTTTCTCTTGACTTGGCTTTGTTTCTTGTCAGGGATTACTTTTGTTCCAACTTGGTGTTATTGAAACTGTTCAAGTTGTGTCTGGTTGAATTCACTTTGCATCTAAACTTTGTATTATGATGGGCTATTTATGCTTGTGCTTTCGATTATTACATTGTCGTGTAACGATGTGTATAAATTTCTATCATCATAGCATTTTAAATCATATGTAACTATGATTCATAGCACTTGACAATCCATATGTTGAGCATAAATGGTTTTTGTTATATTGAACTGTGAAGTTTTTTAATCTATCTTACCTGTGCTTATTTATTTTATAGCTCGAGGCATCTATGAATCAGGGATTAGAGCAGCAAATGCCTTCCTTTAATCTACCTTCTAAAATATTATGTAAAGTGGTCAATATTCATCTTCGGGTTAGTCATAATCTTTCTCCACAATCTTATTGGAGATTTTCTTCACTATCATTCACGTATTTGGAAATCTATTTTGCTTTACTGTGATAATCATTTTATTGTTAAAATCATCTTGGTCGTGTAGGCTGAACCTGAAACAGATGAAGTATATGCACAAGTAACTTTGCTACCTGAAACCGATGTAAGTATGCTATTCTTTGTTTGACATGGTTGTTATATTTAAAACAGTTATGTTCTTTTGATTTATGTCTCAACTCATTTTCCAGTCATTTTGTTTCTTGCCTATTTGGTTTCTTTTTTGTCTCATTTTATGTATTTTTTATTTTCTGTCTTGTTGATTTAGCAAAGTGAAGTGACAAGCCCAGACGATCCTCTGCCCGAACCTCCAAGGTGTACAGTTCATTCATTTTGCAAGACACTTACAGCTTCTGACACTAGCACTCATGGAGGTTTCTCTGTTCTTCGAAGACATGCAGATGATTGTCTACCACCACTGGTTAGCAATTTTATCTTCTCAAAAGTCATTAAGGATGCTGATCATGCCCGTCCTTAGTTGTTATTTACACACTATAATTCCTTAATTCCCTTGTTTCATTCAGGACATGACTCAGCAGCCACCATGGCAAGAATTGGTTGCAACTGATTTGCACGGGAATGAATGGCATTTTCGACATATTTTTCGCGGTAAGTAGCTTGCTTAATATTTTTTTTGGTTTATCTTTTAACCTTATTAATGTAAAGGACAACCTACGGACCTAGTGATATAAAAGTATTAAACACTTTCTATAGTGGAAGAAGAATCGAATCTGTTGTGGGTCTGTTGACTTGCCTAAGTTATCTTGCATTTGCAAAAAGATCGATTCTATCAACTCAAACTTATGATCTCCTAGTCACATAGCAGAACTCCGACTATTGCTTCAAGGCTTCCATTCAACCTTGTTTTATGATGGTTTTATTTCTGCGAAGTGTTTACTTGATGGAAAAATTACCCTCTAAAATTATTTAAACTTTTAATTCATTGACAAAATTACCCTCAATTTCCATGTTAAGATACAAAATTATCCTTATTGAAATTTTAAAGGTTAAGGTACCTCTAGTTGTTAGTTTTACTTGTGACTCACTTTGTTGCTTCAACTCTGTATTTGTGCCCTGCTGGCTGCTGCTACTCTTTCTTGATTTGGGTCACTTTCTCTATTTGCTGCTGCGCTGCTGTGGACTGTTTTTTTTTCCACTTTAGGACTTTGCTCACCCCAACTTGTATTCTTCTTGATTTGTTTATGTTGCCATCCTATTTTGTTTACATTGTCATTCTTGCTATTTTGTTTGTGATGTATTATTCTCCATTACTTTTTTTTGGTACAATATTGTTCTCCACTGCAGTGTAGCAAAATATTCTTTTATATAATTTTGTAGAATTCAATTTTATAAATATTTTATTGGGCTAAATAGATTGAGAATAGTCGTCAACAGATGTTTGATTTTGCATCGAAGCTATAACTCAACTCATGAGAATGTTGCAAAATTATAAGGATACAAATATAAACTGTTATTATATTGCTGACTTGTTTAGTACAAGATTTTGGTGTTCATACTTTCAGTAAATCCCTGACTGCGAGTAATTTACAGGGCAACCCAGGCGCCACTTACTGACCACTGGGTGGAGTGTCTTTGTCAGTTCCAAAAAATTAGTGGCTGGTGATGCATTTATATTTTTAAGGCAAGTTGCTCAGTAGAAATATTATGCCTTCCTTTAGGGGCAAGAAAAAGTACTTTGCATTTATTTTTGTTTCGTAATGTTTTTTATTGCTTTGATATTCTAGGGGTGAAAATGGAGAGCTCCGAGTTGGAGTCAGGAGGCTCATGAGACAGCAAAGCAATGTGCCATCTTCTGTTATATCTAGTCACAGCATGCATCTTGGTGTTTTGGCCACTGCATCTCATGCCATTTCCACCGGAACATTGTTTTCTGTGTTTTACAAGCCCAGGTCTTGTACTTCACACTGAAGTAATTAGTAATTTTTAGTTCATGGTGTTGTTGTTGCTAACTTGCTGTAAACTTTTGCCATTGATTAGTACCTTTAACATGCATATAAATGTTTTATTTGTATTTTTACTTGTGCCTTCCCGCTTTCTTGCAATTAAACAACTGTTTTATTTTTGGGTGAAATAATTTAACTGGTATGATATTTGAGTTTGCTTTGCTTTACATAGTTGAAATTTTCTGCTGACTTATCAATATTATCTTAGAACAAGCCGGTCAGAGTTTATTGTAAGTATTAACAAGTATCTTGAAGCTCGAAATCATAAGCTTTCCGTTGGGATGCGATTCAAAATGAGGTTCGAGGGTGATGAAGTACCTGAAAGAAGGTGTGTGAGCTGGTTGCTTGAAAATTGATAATTTTATTTTACTACATTGTCCAATATAATCCATGTTCCTCACCCACTGAATACAGGTTCAGTGGTACAATTGTGGGTGTTGAAGATAATAAATCGTCTGTTTGGGCTGATTCTGAGTGGCGTTCATTAAAGGTTAGTGTTCATGGTTTTAGATGCGGTTTCCGGTGTTTACTTTTATAGCTTGTAATCAGTAGCTTTCCAAATATATTCATTTTAGTTTTAGTATAAGCTATAAAATAGTAGAGCTTATTGTGGCATCTCTTTAAATTGCTCCTGAGAAGTCAATGCTTTGTTTATGAAACAATCTAGTAAGTTATTATCATGTTTGAAAATTCAGCAATGTACTTGTTAACTGTCAAATAAATTTAGCTACCAGAAAATGGCCAAGATTTTGTATATATGAAAGTACAAAATGGAGCATGCTGACACTTCTAGTTAGTATGATTTGAAATTTGCATAGCAGCTTTTTGTTTGAGAATCTTATGTAATGATATGTAATGTATCTCAGGTTCAATGGGATGAACCGTCATCAATTCTGCGTCCAGATAGAGTTTCTCCATGGGAATTGGAGCCACTTGTATCTACCCCTCCTGCAAACGCCCAGCCAACCCAACGAAACAAGAGATCACGGCCTCCTGTTCTCCCTTCAACAATTCCCGATTCTTCTCTGCAAGGTGACTAGATCATATGCAATTTCCCTATATAATTCTCTTATCCGTGCTGCTTTTATACATAATAATCTATTTTCTTGTGCATATCAGGCATATGGAAGTCACCAATTGAATCGCCTTTCCCTTATCGTGACCCTCAACATGGACGAGACCTCTATCCATCACCAAGATTCAGCTCTACTGCGACCAGCTTTCTTGGTCTTGGTGGGAACAGCCCTGCTTCTAACAAGTCAACATATTGGTCAAGTAGATTGGAAAACTCTACTGAACCTTTTTTGCCTATAGCACTTAAAGAATCTGGGGAGAAGAGACAAGGCACTGGAAATGGCTGTAGGCTCTTTGGGATTCAGTTACTTGAGAATTCTAATGCAGAAGAAAGTCTGCAAACAGTTCCTTTGTCAGGAAGGGTGGGTGATGATAGGTCTGTTCCGTCCTTGGATGCCGAGTCTGACCAACATTCTGAACCATCAAATGTTAACCGGTCTGATATTCCTTCAGTAAGCTGTGATGCTGACAAATCATGCCTGCGGTCTCCTCAGGAGTCCCAAAGCAGACAAATAAGAAGCTGCACAAAGGTACATCACTGCTTTTAATATTAGTCTTTCACGCACTACACTACACTCCCTCTTTCCTTTACAACCTTGCAACATTCCCTGTACATTCCTGTACACTAATTTAATGTAAGACAGACAGCTATATAATGCATCTTTTTTTTGTTTGAAACATATATAATGCATCTTTACTGTGCAAATTGTGGGATGATTTTTTGCTTGTGATATAAGGACATGTTTAGAACCTATCTGCATTATTGACAACATTTGAAACACATTATAGAGTAAATATGACATGAAATGGTTAGGAAATTCTTATAAATTCTTCAATTGTGATACAAAGTGTAAATTTTATTACTTGTCTTCTGTTTGACTTTGTTTTCACAATTCCATGTACAATCATCTGAAAATCGTTAACGAAGTTAATATATGGTTTCATTTTTGTGGTTATTAGTTAAAACAAACTGGAAATGAAAACGAAAAACAATTTCTCAAACCAACTAGTCCTTCTTTAGTTGGAATATTCTCCTATCTAGTTAGTCATACCGACTTGTTGTTGGTAACTGGTAAAAATGGTTCTGTTTGGATAATTCCAATTAATTTTTTTTCATTGCCTTATTTTCCTTGGACTAGAAAGCGGTTTCGCCTCCTCTATTTTACAGTAGGGTAGTGCCAGTACCTGCATTGTGTGATGAGATTGTTAAGTTTAATATTGCTCCAGGTTCACATGCAAGGTATGGCTGTTGGAAGGGCTGTAGATTTAACACGTTTTGATGGATATGAAGATCTGCTTAGGAAATTGGAAGAGATGTTCGACATTGAGGGTGAACTCTGTGGGGCAACAAAAAAATGGCTGGTCGTTTACACTGACAATGAAGATGATAGGATGATGGTTGGGGATGATCCATGGCTGTAAGATTATTTGATACTAACATACATACATTCTCTTTGACACTATCATCTGTAGCATAGTAGTTTGCAATTTTATATACACATGTGTATTGAGTTCTGTCTTGCTATTTTACTGCAGCGAATTTTGTAGCGTTGTGAGGAAAATTTTCATCTACACACCAGATGAGGTTAAGAAGCTCTCACCCAAAATATGTCTTCCGACCAATGAAGAAGGTAAACCATGCAAGCTGGATTGCGAAGCTGTTGTCAATCCCGAGGACCAGTCATCTATTGTGGGGCCTGGTTGCTAATACTCCTAGGTCTTCCAACATACCAGTTGTTATATACAATAAATATTGGCATGAAATTAGGAAGTGGAACGCGAGAGAATGAACCTAGCAAACACTTCATCGTGGCCTATAGGAGCTTATCACTGGTTTATTCTACACCTATGCTGAAGCAGCGTGGCAGCACCAACCTAGAAGGCTTGTTTAATGTTATGTTGTTTGATGATCTACCTTGAAAGATGACAGGCTTCGGATGTTGTGGTTTTTCTATTTCTTCTATAGCTCGGTTTTTGCCAAGGGTCTCACGGCCCTTTGCTTGTTCAGTTTTGAATGGGCTGCGAGCATGAAGAAGAAATGTCTTTGCCCAAGTATCGTACTATGTATGCATTTGATTTTGGTTCTTTTGTAATTCCCTTGATGTGATGCATCTCGTTTATGTATATATAACTATAACTATATAATCTTTGAACACTATTTAATGAATGTATATCGAGCCATTTTTTCCTAGCAGCAGTTGTGCGTGATCTGGCCTGATTCTATTAAACTGGTAAGCATATTCTCTCTTTTTTTTTCGGTACAATAGTAATCTAATATTCTAATTTCAGTTTTGTTTTTTTTGTTTTTTTGTTGTTTTTGTTTTACAATGAAGTTGAATATCGAACCCGGGATCTATGCATATTACCCAAACCTTTTACTACTAGAATCAAATATGGTGGCTTATTCTGATTTCAAGTTATATAAACTTTTTTTTTCTTTCAATTTTAATCCTTAAAATAGTGTTTTCTTCGATAGGAAAATTGCGTGTTTTATTCGAAAGATAAATAAATTTTGTACAAAGAGCAGCAAAATGTATTCCTTGGTGAAGAGTATTAAACGATTACGGGAGATGGACCGAAAGGTGCATATTTCGCATTCCTACAAGGATGTCAATCTGTGCACGGATATTTTGACTAACATAGGGTGTGAATTGAAGAGTGATATTGTTTATTTTGATGTTTGTCTTAGTAGAATAAGACACTTGTTTGTTTGTTTTTGATGGGTTGGAGATTAGTACCTCTCGGTTAATTACCTTTTAATCTCTTTTTTTTGGGGCTTTAAGCCCTCGGTTATATAAAATTAAATAAATTTAATGTCCAGGTATTTGTCATTTAAAGTTATGCCCATATTTATTGTTAGTTTTTTTTTTACAATAAAAAATTCAACTCATTTCATTAATAAAAATATATTTAAGGTCTTCATCGTAACTTTACTTTTATATTTATTTTTTGGTAGAAACTTTACTTTTATATTTAACCATTAACAAGTCAATTTTGTATAAATTTATGATAAAGACACATCGGACAAGAGAGGCCTCTATGTCCTTTTTTCATAGATGGAGAAATCCTCACTTGACAGCTCGAAAGTGAATCAGTACAATCTCACGTGATCCGTATTCGTTTATGGGGACCAACTTAGATCTTTACCCGTGGACAATATGCAAAGTGATAATCCCTTTATTTATTAAACAAGTGATTGAGCTCAAGTGGTAAATGAGCTTCACCAAAAAGAACGGATTTCGGGAGAACCCTAGTTTGATTCCTGAGTGGAACAATTTATTGGTCAGACTTTACTTACCTCACGGCCGACCTCTAGACTATTAGGGCCCCTTTTTCCTAGGAACTAGAGGGTTATAAACAAAAAAATCCTTTTATTTATTAGATTAGATGAAATGAAATGTCTATGTAACGTAAACTAAGCTCTATAATAATAGCAACGGAAAGTATACAACGGGCATATATTGGAAAGTAAATAAAGAGAGGTGTATTAAGCAATAAGCACGCTCCTATAAACGATGTAAATAAGGAGAGGTGTATTAAGCAATGCAATTTCAATGAAAAACTTAATCAAATCTGTGAAGAAACTCAAATTGTGGTCTAAAAAGAACGGGAAGAAGAAGAAGAAGCACAACGATAACTACTACGACCATCAGCCTCCACCTCCACCACACTGTCACCATTGCTGCTGCTCTTGCTCCACCAGTACCACTACCACCCAGCCATCAGCTCCACCCTTACCTCCATTTTCATGGCTTGAAGAACACAACAACTATGACTATGGGACATTCTTTCCACCACCAGCACCGTATACCCCAAGTCAAGATCAAGAAGAACAAAATACTATTGTTGTTTCATCAGAACCTGTTTATGGCATTCCTGTTCGGACAGAGAGATCAAGAGGTGAATTTGGATGTGTTTTTAATTTGTTTCGCTGCTTATGTCCGTGTTTCAATAATTAATCGCAGCTCATTCCTGGTCTTCCATTTCTATTTCTAATAAAGCTGGAGCTTGTTAAATATATCAGAGCCGGATAAAGGACTGTAATGTGGGCATTTGACCCAGGACCACGCTAGGTGTGAGGGTGAGTGTTGAATATGTTGTTGTGTTGTTGGAGTTTGTTTGAAGTCTCACATTGTTTAGGTTCCCGACGGTTAAGTGTATAAATATGTGAGGACAATCTCACCCTTAAAGCTAGCTTTTGGGGATGAGATCCAAACATATTTAACATGGTATCAGAGTAATTTTTAGGATGAGATCCAAACATATTTAATAGAGTTAACGTCATTCTAAACTTTGTTTGTCCCCTTAATTTTAATTACTAGTTATATATTTGTATATTGTATACATATACTTGGGTCAATAAGAGGACATATGCACTTCATTAGGTTCGTGAGCTTTGAATTTGATTTTAAGGTATTGATTGTCCTAGTTTAGTTAGACATAATAACTTTAAATTTTTTTATTTAGATGTAGAAGTTTTTTTTTTTTGACGATAAACTGTTTATCTAATTTCATTGATAATAATATTGTAAATACATGTTGGTATAGTGATAAAATTATGGAAACTAGTTAGAGATGTAGTCGCCCCGGCAAGCCTATGAGCAACTTCATTTGCTTGTCTCCTAATGAACTTAACATCAAAGTTTACAAGATTAGAAGCTAGAATAGTTCTACAATCATTGAAAATAGAACCAAGGTCAGAGAGATAGGTTCTTTTACCGTAAAGACTGTCGACTATCTTTTTGTAATCCATTTCAAAATCAGTGTTGTGTAACTGCATTTCTTCTACCCACTTGAGAGCATGCAGTAAGCCTATGGCTTCACCAATCTCCACTTCGACTATAGGTTTTATCCACTCTGTTCTCGCCGCCACAAACTTACCATGTTCATCCCTTAAACACATACCAAGTCTCACCTTGTTGCGATCTAGCGAAAAGGAAGCATCTACATTACACTTGTACCTTTCATGTCTTGGCTTGATCCAAATTGTTTGTTGAGGGCTCGACTGAGCTATGTTGGCTGATTGACGAATTTGTTGTGCATTTCGCCAAGAAGTGATTAAATGTTTAGCTCGTTCAACCACAATTTGGTCAAAATCAGTGATATTATCCCACACTTTATTATTCCGGCGCTTCCATATGCCCCACGCTATTACACAAAAAAGTTCTTGCTGGTCTTTATTAAGCCTATACAAAATTGAGGACAAGTTTTCCTGCAATGTTGTTATTACCAACCAGACCTGCACTAATATGAGACCACAATCCTGCTCGCTGCCAACACTGAATACTTCTTGTACATGAAAACAACACGTGTATACTGTCTTCGTCTCCATCGTTGCAGACATCACAATGCACTGGACATTGTACTCCACGGCTGATGAGCTTCTTGCGTGTTGGTAAGATATCCCGACCAATGCGCCTAATAAGGTTCTTCACTTTTGGAGGAATTTTTGCATGCCAGATGTTGTTCCATTGACCTGAAACACCGTGTCTGTCTTGATACCCTGCAACATTAACACATTGTTTTTAAGCACTGCAAACAGAATATACACCGTCTTGTTACAGCTTCCATGTTAGCTTGTCATCGCAAACAAAAGGATAAAGAGGAGTCTGCATAGTCCGTCTCACAATATTATTGTCAAAGATATCACGGATTTTGTCGAGGTCCCATGATTTTGAATTAATCATCATAAGGTCCTTCACTATTTTAATATCACCAAACAGTTGTATGTTAGAAGGTGTAGTAAGTGGCATGCCTTCCTTGAGCCAATTTTGCTCCCAAATGTTTATGTTCTCTCCGGTACCAATGATCCACCTGCACCCTCCTTTGACAAGTGACTTTTGAACTCCAAATACTCCTCCATACATAGCTTGGATTATGCCTGATGCTCGACTCGAAAAAATCACAATTTGGAAAGTATATAGCTTTCAGTAGTTTTGTGATTAGATTGCTTGGTTTTTTAATTAAATTCCAAGCTTGTTTGCCTAGCATGCATGACCATATCGAAAGTTTGAAGATTTTCGAAGCCCATACCACCGTAATCTTTGCTCACCAAGAGTCGTTCCCAAGAAAGACAGTGTAATCTGCGACCATTGTTACCACTGTGACCCCACCAAAAAGAATTAAGCATCTTTTCTATGTCATCAAGTAGAGTACTAGGGAGTAGAAAAATGCTCAGCACATACGTTGGAATGGATTGCAAGATTGATTTAATCATGACTTCTCTATCTGCTTGAGAGAGATGTCTGCTGCTCCACGACTTCATTTTCTTCCAAATTTTGTCCTTTATGAATTTAAAAGTTGATTTTTTGCTTCTGCCAATCATGGATGGAAGGCCAAGATACTTTCTGGTGCTGAGGACCTGAGTCACACCAAGCTGTTGAGCACTATCTTCACGCAGACTTTTGGAGATTGATGGCTTGACCGGATCCTGCTTCATAAACTGATAGGATATTCTTTAACACGATTGTCTCATTAACCGTTGCTTTAAAGAATAGGAAGCAATCATCTGCAAAGAGAAGATGAGAGATAATAGGTGCTTGCCTGCATATTTTGATACCATGTAAATCCCCTATGTTCTCAGCTTGTCGAATTAGAGCTGAAAGCCCTTATGCAAAGATAATAAAGAGTGATAACGGGTCCCCTTGTCGTAAGCCTCTACCAGGAACAACAGGCCCCGCCAAATTACTGTTAACAATGATTGAGTAGTCCACTGTTTCAACACATAACATAATCCACCCAATCCATTTTTTAGAGAACCCCATCTTTACCATGATCTCTTTTAAATATTCCTAGTCGATACAGTCATAAGCCTTGTTGATATCTAGTTTGAGCGCTACCTCACCCTTCTTGCCACTGGTTTTAGATTTCATATAATGAATGATTTCAATGGCAGCCATTGCATTATCGAGGATTGACCTTCATGGGACAAATGCTGACTGATTTTCTAATATGCACTAAACACGTAAACTTGTGGTTTTGTGTTCTTTGATTTTTGATTAATTGTTTAATCAAGATCCGTTCATCGGGATTGTTCCGCTAAGAGGATTATTTTTTTAAAAAAAAACCCTCTTAAATCCCAACACATTTTGCTCTCTAGACAAAAACCTAAGCACCCGAAATTGATGCAGTTTCCTTGACATTGATAACCCTAATAGTGCCGACAAACAACTATGTTGTCACAAAGTGGTTGAATCCCACATTAGTGAACAATCATCAACCAACTATGAAAGCATCTGTGCCAATTATCGTGCAACGGTTGTCGAATCATTCACAACATCAGATAAAACATTTCTCGCCAATTGATATGCTTCACTTGAGTGAGAAATTTTTTTTGGCCACTCTCACCACCCCTTGTTGAATTATGTTCTCCCTAAGAGTGTTTAAAAAGGCACTTGTTTCAACCTCTGACTAACACTGGTGAACACCTACCACCACCAAAACCACTTGATTGAGTTTCCCTTTTAACGTCGTCACTTAATCTGTCTATGTTGATTATCGCCACGAAGTGCTTTACAGCAACCCAATACTCAAATGTTGTACCCTAATGTTTTGCTGCAAAAGAATGTTTGATTAAACTTACCCTAGTAGACATATGATTAGTGCTTTATGGTATTAATTAAGATGTCAAAAGACGTTTTATTATGAGTATTATAAGACACCATAGTGATTAGTAGACATCATACATTTTGTAGCATTAATCATATGTCTCTTTGTTAATATATAATTATAATATGAAAAATGTTAAACAATGCCCCCAGGATACTACCAATATAAATTTTTTTCTTGAAACTTATACATGCAGTATATTAAAAATATAAAAAGTCATCTTTCTATCATTAATTTTGTATTTTTATTTTGCTTTTTAGTATACTTAACAAATATATCGGAGATACTATTTAGCATGACTCTTAAGAGAAACTATAAAAAGAAGTCAAAAGAAATAAATTTTTAGGTAGAACAAATATTTTATATTTTTTTATCAAAAAAATATATTATATTTTCAAATATTAGGTTCTGTTTGGTAAAAATAAGCTATAAGCTAGCTTATCAGCTAGCTTATAGCTGAAAAGCTAGTAGAATAAAATTAAAGTGTTTGGCAAATTTAGCTATTGTAAGTATAAAATGACATAAAAATACATGGTTAGTGGGTAATTTTTTTTTTTGTAAGTGTTAGCGGGTAGTTATTATAATTTTTAAAAAATAAAAAATAAAATTAATGAGGGTAAATATGGAATAAAATGAAAAGCTATAAGCTATAAGCTCATACGCTACTTGAAATAGCATCTCAAAAAATGTTATAAGCTAGTTAAAGAAGCTCGTTACCAAACACTTCATATTTTTTTCAAACAAGCTTATAAGCTAGTTCAATAAGCTATAAGCTAGCTTATTGGACTTACCAAACGGTGCCTAAAATACACAAATTTCAATACTTTTTTACCAGATTTAATTTTTTAAGGCTTAACTACACATTTGATCCCCTATGTTTATTTTAAGTTTCAATTTGGTCCTTACGTTTAAAAACTATCAATTTGCTCCCTTACGTTTATTTTAGGTTTCAAGTTAGTCCTTTCCGTCAATTTTGTCACATGTGGTAGTCAATTTGCATATGTGGACAGACATGTGGCACTTGGACACACTGACACGTGTACTGTTCAAACGGTGTTAGTGACAAAACTAACGGAAAGGACTAACTTGAAACCTAAAATAAACGTAAGGACCAAATTGATATTTTTTAAACGTAAGGGACCAAATTAATACTTAAAATAAACGTAAGGGACCAAATATGTAGTTAAACCATTTTTTAATAATGTCCCAAAAAGGTTAGTTATTATTTTCATTTATTATTTTATGAAGTGTTTTGACTATCTTATAAGATTTTGTATTTGATAGGAAAGAGACGGCGTGGTAGGATTGACACGTAGGTAGGTATAGGCCGAAGCAAGTGGTTTTGTCGACGAAGCGGAAGGTTCGGACGACACAGCTGGAGACAGGCTGTCACCAACAAAGTCCCACTCACATCACACACCAACAACATCTTTCTCTTTCTCTCTCTCTTTTCGTTTCGTTCATCGTTTCTTTCTTTCCCTTCTTCTTTCTTTTGCCTCTCTCTCTCTCTCTCTCTCTCTCTCTCTCTCTCTCTCTCTCGTTCATTCATTCTACGTCCGAATTAGGGTTTTCTCTTTCTCCTCACTGGATCAAACCTTCGTTGCACTGTAAGCTCTCTCTCTCTTTCTTTAATTTCTCACTCTATATATGTATGTATGCTTTCCTCTTTGTCTTTTTCTTCAGATTTATTTATCGATTCCCCCCTTCGTTGTTTACTCGCATTTCCTCCTCTATCATTATTATTATTTAGATTAGATTAGATTAGATTTCAACTCCAATCAAACTTTAACCCTATATTTCTCTCTTGAGGAATTAAACCAATTTATTTATTTATTTATTTATTTATTTTATGTTCAATGTACCTTAATCCATAGATGCATTCAAATTCATCTTATCATCTTCAACTTGCACAACATCATCTGTACAATTCAATTTCACATGCCTTTCATTGTTTATTCTATGTAATTCAAGAGTGAGTCTCTATACTGTTTTTAAGTTAAATGTTTCTTTTCAAGACCACCAATCTCACATATTTATAGGAACAAAGAAAGAACCGATGATAAATCTTGCTATTTAAGTTGCTGTTATGTTCCTAAGGCCCTCTTATCACTCTACTCTTTAACCACCAAGCCAATCTTCAATGCCTCTGATTCAACAATAGATAACAACTTGTTGCATCACATTAAATTTTCACTCATATGTTGATGATATTTTGTCTGCCTTTATAAATTATTAGTTTTCTTTTTTCATTGTGTTGCTGTGTGTGTGGCCATTCATTTATCAATGTGTTTAACTTTTTATCATTCACAATTCTCTCCCTTGAGTTTTGTTGGAATATCTCTAAATCTAATGCATTAATCTAATATTAGAGATTGAACTTTTTTTTTTTTTGTGTGTGTGTGTGTTTAGTGTAGATGCTGGAATTGGGCAATCAATCCTAGAGAGCATTTCTGAGGTGGATGTATTACCCTTGCGCAATTCACCGGTATGAAGTCATGGAAGAATGCTAGATGGTTGATATGTGATGGTATGTAATCATCTACTCAGGGGTGCTTCTGCATATTTGAGTTGAGTTCAATTATCACACTCTATTAATGATATTGTGAGCTCATTGAGTCATACATTAGTTCTGGACAAAAGGCACAAGCCCCAGAGGATTTCTGGTATCCATGCTGTCAGAGAGCATGCGTGGAATCTGTATTTCGGGTAATGCCCCTGTCGAGATTTGCTGCCGAAGCATTCGGTGTGGTGACAATTTGTCTAGTAGCCATCTTGATTCTTCTTGGGTTGATATGCATTGCTTACTCATTCTACTTCCGCTCTCGTATTCATAATCAAGGTTTTTTTCAGCTCAATTATTTTAGTGGTCCTTGGATTATTAGAATTGCATTCATCCTATTTGTAATCTGGTGGGGTCTAGGTGAAATTTTCCGGCTAACTTTGTTAAGACGCGCTCTTCACTTAAAATGGAGGGAAACTGTTTGCAAATGTTACATTGTATCGAACATGGGATTTGCAGAACCTTGCCTCTTTCTCACACTTGTGTTTCTCCTCCGTGCACCCTTGCAGAGGTTGGAGACTGGAATTATGAGCAGAAAATGGAATGTGAGGACATCTGCATATATTATTCTTTACTGCCTTCCAATGTTTCTTCTTCAGCTTTTTGTTATTTTTGTTGGACCTCATTTAGACAAGGATAAGGGTTCTGGGAAGAAGTTGCCTCATTATTTTACAAGTACAGTCGGCTCCTCTTCAGTTGCAGAGGGGAGTGATGATATTGCCCTTTGTACTTACCCTCTACTTAGTACCATTCTCCTTGGCCTTTTTGCCATTATCCTGACTTCCTACCTTTTTTGGCTTGGTAGTCGGATTTTGAAATTAGTTATCAACAAAGGTTTGCAGAAAAGGGTTTACACACTACTATTCTCAGTTCTGTGTTTTCTTCCATTAAGGGTTCTTTTCCTTGGTTTATCTGTTTTATCTGGACCTGAGCATTTTATGTTTGAAGCCTTTGTTTTCTTGGCATTTCTTGCACTTGTATGTTGTTCTGGGTTGTGCATGTGCACACTTGTGTACCGTCCAGTTGCAGATTGTTTAGCGCTGGGAAATTTACAAGACCTGGAAGCTAGGACTAGGAGGTTTAATGAAGATCATAATGATACTATATCCCTTGTTGCTAACCAGAGTCATTTGGAATATAATGTTGAGGAAAATGCTCAGCCTAGTCCCGGTAGGTATTCCGATGAATCAACAAAGCGTGGATCAATTTCATTTCGGACATTGGAAAAGGGTGTTGCTTCAACTGGAACATTTGTAGAACTAAGCCTTTTCTCTCCCAGCCGCAGTGCAACACCTCCGGGATCGCCGTCTCTTCCAGGTTGGCCCATGCAATCCCCAGCCCAAGTTGTTGTTGTGTGAATGTCAATTTTTGGATAAGGAAAAACTGATTGTAAAGGGTTAAGTTTCGATAAGGCTTTTTTCTTTTTGCTTATGTTTGCTAATTCTAGGTATATAATGTTTTTGCCCTAGAATTTATTGAGTACCTCTTCTTTTTTTTCTGTGCTATCTTGATAACTTTTTTTCTACTGGATTGTATTTTTGTACTTTAAATATTAGAACACTCTTACAGTTATATATTCTCTTTTAGTAATTGTTGGTTGGCAATTAGACGAGGTTGTTGGATTGCTTCGCCTAGCTGTCTAGACTAGTGTGTATATATATATTTTTTGGATAGATATACAAAATGAGAAGCCATTAGAAACTCACACACAAAGTGGACTGGAGGGACCGGGGTGAACCCCGGTCATGACATCCAACCAAACATTTTTGGGATTTTTGTCAATTGAGCTAATATTTGTGGACATACTAGTGTGTAATCTCAATTAAAATAGAGATTATTATTCATAATACCTGAAACAAGGGTATTTATGATGAATCTTAGTTCTAGAATACAGATAAGGATAATGTTGTAGTCTATGCACTTTTTTTATAGGTCAGCTTATTTTTTTTTTTATAAGCGATTTGTTTGTTGGTATATTATTACTAATGTTATGTTAGTTTTTCTCCTTGCTAGGACTTGAACTTTAGACCTCCAATTCCTTAAACCCTTAGCTCAACTAGCTTAATTAGCTTAACCAGTTGAGCTATCTATCCAACCCTATAGGTCAGTGTACTTGGTTTTCCCTTTATGGAATAAAACAGAACATCGTTCTTAGTGGATCCTATAAAATATTAGAGTTTGAGGAGAGATATATTGACTCCAAGAGTAACTCTAAATAATTACTCCACATCCTCATCCTCTATTTTCTTTTAATCTAACGGTTTCAATTAATCCTTGCTTTGTTTCACGAAGCTAGTTTATAGAAGAATAAAATCTTGTTCTTCTCTAACACGTGCATTCATGTTCCTCTGTTTTTTTTTAATCGAATTATATTTTGCTTAATCGTTTCTTCAATCTCGATATTGTATTGCATCATTGAAATTTGAAATTAAATGTTTCATTCTTTCCCGTTTCTAAATATCAAGGTTCATGTGACAACAAAAATTAGGTATAATTTTTATATATAAGAGAATAACATCCGATCCGATCAATATATTTCACAACCATAAGCTTTAATCACCGTTATAAGTTTCAATACCCAAAATTAATAAAAGTAAACCTTTTGATTTAATTTCCAATTGACTTTTCCTGTTTGTTTTTTCTTCTCCTTTTTTGACATTCCAAATCCAAATTAATAGGAGATACATATTATTTTTTTTTGCAATCAGAACCAATGACAAACAAAAAATCGATAGCAGAGGGGATAGAATAGTGAAAGCACACATAAAGATAGTTATTAATTAATTATAGTCATTAGATTAAAAGATAATAGAGGGTGGTGATTTGGAGCAACTCTAACTCTTCAGAGTTACTCTTGGAGTCAATATATCCCTCTTCTTAGAGTTTTACATAAAACATTGAATTGGACTGGATGACTTGATACAAGATCAGTTCTGTTACAAGCTAAAATGGATTTATAGATGAACGTAACTTTGCTTATGCACACTATTTGTTTGTAAATAACAGCAATGAAGGTTGTATATGCACATAATTTATCACTACATAAACACGACAGTTTGTATTTTCTTATATATGTGATGTAGTATATGTGATGGTATCACTACATAATATATGTGACGTAGATTATATATCTTGTTTCATTCGTTCAAGCTAAAATTGATGTAGTATAATCTAAATCTATTAACTTTGTTTTTGCCTTTCATCCGAACACATAATTAAACTTAGTCTAGGGTGGGAGAACTTGATAGGTCTCAACCGTTTTCCACCATATTAGCACTAAAGCAGTAAGATTCAAACATTATTTTCTCATATTGTAGAAGACTAACTTTTTATTTTTTTCACGAGTTTAACTCAGTTGGTAGGGACATCACATATATTATGCAGGAGTCGGGGTTCGAACCCCGGACACTCTACTTATTCATCTTTACGATGAAATTTCTAGTCACTGGACTATTAGATAATTTTTTTTTTTTAACTTTTTGGATACTTTGTTTGTGCCATGTAAATAATCTATTATCACCTCATTTTGGGGTTAACAGTTAATTATTGTGTCTATAATAATCCGATCTATACTTGTTCTGTTCTATTTAGATTTTTATTTTCTAGAATTAAAAAACCTTATATATTTCCTACATTTAGGCAAAAGATTAGGATCGTTTTTATTTTTTTTATTTTTTTTATTTTTTATAATAGATATTTTTGAGTTTTTGTCTTTACAACATTACAAGAAAGGCACGTACGCACAATGATTTCACAAATATTTGCCAAATATAGAAAAATAAATGGTAGAGAATCTTGATCCTATCATAGCGTGTCTATGTTTGTATATAACTAGATTTTCTACCACTACGACGCACGGAAAAGAATTTGTTTATATGATATGATTTTATATTTCGTTTGTTATTACAACAAATAAATAATTTCATATAATATCCCGATATCATTATAAATTAAACTAAATATAATACGACAATGTCATTAGATTAGAGGGATAATCTTTATCTAATTAAATACAGCACTTAAGATTATATGATTAAATAATGACATAAGATTTTTTAAATATAACAATTAGACAAATGTTAATTATTAATATAATACAACCATATAATAAGGAAAATATAATAAAGGCTACATAAAATCATACATCCCCGTGCATTTTTTATAGATATAAAATTTGAAAATTAATATTAAATTTAATGGATAAACAAAATGGATACACAAAACATAGAGCGTATAATAAAGGCTATCTAAAATCTTACAGCCCCGTGCGTTTTTTAGAGATATAAAATTTGAAATTTAATATTAAATTTAATGGATAAACAAAATGGATACACAAAACATACATCGTAAAATAAAGGTTACATAAAATCTTACAGTCCCGTGTGTTTTTTAGAGATATAAAATTTGAAATTTATTTATGCTAAAACTTAGATTATATTACTCTGTTGTATTGTGAAATTAGAATTTCTAATTGAAAATTAATGTAATTAGATGAGATTGAACTATTTTATCATTAAAATTGGAATTCTTAAGTCGCAATCAATCTAAGAGTGAATCGTTAATACATAGAAGTTAGAATTACTAAATTGTACGTAGTTAGTCTAATTAAATGAGAAATATTACTCCATTTCCTTGTGATATGAAATTCATGCTCTAATATTATTGGTAAATAGAAAACTAAAATAAATTTCGTTGAAGACTAACTCATCAAAACAATACATTAGATAAGAAACTTAAAATAAATTTCATTGAAGACCAATTCATCAAATCAATGTATTAGTAAAAAAACAAATCTATAAGAACATCTACAATGGAGAACTCCAAATTTAAGTACTTAAATGGGTCTCACACGGACACATCACTAATTTATTATTTTTTAATAATAGTACCTAATAGATATTCAACTCCTCCAACCTAGCACTTCTTAAAAAGTTCTAAAATAGGTCACATCAATAATTCCACGTCATTACAATAACTTTTTATTTAATTATCTATTTTATAATATAAATTGATTGAATGATAAAATTACAAAATTAGTATGTACTATTTTATTTTTATAATTCGAAAAAATAATTATAATTCGAAATTTAATTTCAAATAATATTGCCAAATTTTAAGAATTACATAATTAAAAAATAATTTAAAATAACATTACATAATTTTAAAAACAATTAATTTTGTTGATCATCATGCCCAAAACGTTGTCAAATATGCTCAACAAGATCATGTTGAAGTTGAAGATGAGTCCGCCTATTCAAAAATTGTGCTTTTGTGATGTACCAAAAAAAATTGTGTTTTTGTGTAAATATCCATTAATTCAAATTGAATATATAAAATAAAGTGGGTCCCATGAAAAAATATTTAATGAAAAATAAGGTGGGTCCAAGAAGAGAGAGAGTTCTTATTTTAGAAGTGATACCTAATAGGTACTCAAATTGGTGGTACTCCATTGGTGGTACCTAATAAGTATAATAAGTACCTAATAGGTACTACACCACTGGAGATGGTCTGAGTAAATACTTTGAACCTATTCAATACGCATAATTATAAAAGAGGAAATTACATTGACCACCTTGGAAACGACCATATTTATAAACAAAAGTAAATGACATGATTAGGCATAAACAAAGTTAAAGTTGCCCCTTCTATAACAACTGTTTTTAGGTAATCTTATACAACAATACAAAAGTGGTTTTTTACATAGTGATTATCCATAATCATTTATGATGCAAATGGGTTATGGGGTGATTATAATCATTTGGTATGCATCGTGTTTAATTTTATGATGATTATTCTTCAATTGAAAACTAATAATAGTAAAGTTAAAATAGGAAAAATGATTTGAGAAGATTATAACAATGGTACGATACTCAAGGTTTCAGTGGAGAGAGATTATCATCATAATAAAACTAATAGATTAATAAGCGGTGTAAGTTTAAAGGGTTCCATTATTACTACTAAAAAATCGAGACAATGTTCTGAGATTAAGGATAGCCAACGGCCATAAACTGTCCCTTTTATTTTATTATTATATTATTATGATTTATAAATATGTCTGGCTTTTGTTAGTTACATCTTTTTCTTCTTCTTCTTCTTTAAGCAAACCTGAAATTAAGAACGACGAGCGTTTGTTTGTTTGTTTGTTGAAGTAGTACTGGTGGAAAAGAGGTTTATTTTTCTCTTTAGGGCGGTTTTCGGATACTCCGAAACCGCTCTAATAATTAATTTGTTACCCACATTTGTTTCTTCAATCGATCGATCTCAATACCTTGAATGAATTGTAATTAATGTTTATTGCATGTCCTCAATTTGCATGTCATTGCCAACAATAAACAAAGCAAAGGTTTCTTCCTCCACCATCAACCTATTTTTGTTTTGTATCTCACTTTCTCTTAATTCCACCATATCAAATTATTAATTTCTGGATGTAATTATTAATTGATTTTTCATTATACACATCCATCGTAATCGGCGGTGGAAAGGAAGAAAATGGGTGGAAGAATAGAATGGGTGAAGGGCAAAATGGTTGGATGTGGATCTTTTGGCAGTGTTCATCTAGCCATGAATAAATCGAACGGTGGACTTTTCGTAGTGAAAACATCAGATTCAGAGGTAGGACGTGATGCTCTAAAGAACGAGGTGAATATACTAAATAGTTTAAATAATTCATCACCCTATATTGTCCAATGTTTAGGGACAGAGTATGATGATGAAGATAAGAAAGTAGTGAATGTTTTCATGGAATATATGGCCGGGGGTAGTTTGGCTGACGTGTCGAACAAATTTGGTGGTTCATTAGATGAAGATGTTGTACGTTTGTATACTAGACAAATTCTCCTTGGGTTATATGATCTTCACAAACATGGAATTGTGCATTGTGACCTTAAGTGCAAAAATGTGCTTTTGGCCTCTTCTGGGAACGTCAAGCTGGCTGATTTAGGGTGTGCAAAAAGGGTAGAGAACAAATCATCATCATCATGTATTAATCTTACTAATGGTGGCACTCCTCTATGGATGGCTCCTGAAGTATTATTAAATGGTGATGAGAAAGTTGTCGATTTTGCTGCAGATATATGGTCTTTGGGGTGTACTGTTATTGAAATGGCCACCGGCAGGCCTCCTTGGGCTGACATTTCAAATCCAATTGCTGCTATGTTTAAGATTGCTCGCGGTGATGAGATACCTCAATTTCCACTTCATTTCTCTCAGGAAGGTTTCGATTTCTTGAGGAGGTGTTTGGTGAGAGATCCCAGTAAGAGGCCTACCGCACAGGAGTTACTTAACCACCCATTTATTATTTCAACTAATTTAACTCATCACAAACACTACTCTGCTTCCTCACCTGCAGCTGTTTTGGATGTTCATCAATTTGAGTATACCGATGACGACGATGACGACGAAGAATTATTACAAAGCCCAATTACAGGACGATTGAACCTGTTCTCTTCCACCACAAATGAGTTTGTGTCCCCACAAGGAACAACAATGTGGGAACTGGAAGATGGTGCATCAGGGAATCATTGGATCACTGTTAGATAAAGGGATCAATAAAGACCCAATAATTAATTCATGTAGATAGAGGACTCAACATATTAGGTACAATTTTGAGTAGGAAACAAATATATAGGTTTGTCAAAGTTTTACTTCCTTTTAGGAGGAAGAACGAATGGTCTTAATTAGTAGTACTACCACACGTTTGTAATTAAAAGGTTGTTGTATCGATCGAATCATTTGATTAGACAGTCCCTCTAATTCCATTGCTAGTACTGTAATATAATACAATGAGCATCTACGATGAAGCTCCACAAATTTGATTACTTAAATGAGTCTCACGTATATATATCACTCATTTATTATTTTTTAATAATAGTAATTAATAAGTATGCAATCCCTCCAACCCAGCACCTCTTAAAAAGTTATAAATCGGTCTTACTAATAACTCTATATCTCATCAATAATACTATTATACTACATTTTTATAAGTATGTCCCACAAAAATATATTATAATAAGGAGAGAGAGGGTACCTATTTGAGAAGCAGTACATATTAGGTGCTCAATGAGTTTTGCTCTAATAGTAGTACATAATAAGTACCTATATAAGTACCTAATAGGTACTACCATTAGAGATAATATTAGTATTTTTTGTAAATGTTGAGTAAATGTTAAGTACCTAATAGTTACTACCATTATTTTATTGCGAATAAGTTTTTTAGATAAATAGTTAATTGTTATACTATAGTTTTATCAAATGGAGAGACGATTGTCTTATTTATCAAACTTTTTTTATATTAGTCATTTTTTTTTACTGTTATTGATGTTATTTGTAATTCAAATCGATGACAATTCTTTTGAATTTTTTTGTGCCTTTTCTTTTATTAGGTCCTTATTTTTAATAATTCTACATAGCCTCTAAAAATTCGGAGATGATTGCAGTTTAGTTGGAATAAATAAACACCAAAAACAAAAAAGAAGAAGAAAGAAATGAAAAATTAAAATAAAATAAATAACCACCAAGTAAAAAATTATTTACAAAATGAAGCAATTAACATTGTCAGAAATGTAGCCTATAAATTTAGATAAGGATCGTCTAATTTTAATTTGGGAATAAAGACAGAGCACCTTTCACCACTTTTGTTTTGTGTCGTTGAATTATTAGTTGTATGTGTTTTCTGCATTCTAAATATCTCTATTCACTTGATTATTAGTTTTCTACATCCTAAATTATTAATTTAGATAAACTCTTATCACTTGAGGAAGGGAATGTCGTGAATTAGGGAGAACATTGTGAAACATGGGGCACACATAACAATGGTCATATATATAAATTTATAGTCATGCTTATTGTTCTTGCAAAGGTTATTTATGTGACCTAACCGCCGATGTTTTCATTATAGCTCGATAGGGGACCTTTGGTCCTACGTATTGCTAAACAATTAGGGGATTAGAGCTACGCAATTCTCTTGTAAGTCGGCTGTATGGGTGTACTATATGATTATCAGGCTAGCAGGATGCTAGACACTGATAGTAAGAACGGGATTCACTTATGAATGTTTGGCCTATATATATATATATATATATATATATATATATAGAAGAGTATCATGGGAGTAGTGGGATAGATAGTTGAGATCATGGGAGAGAAAGTGGCTCCACATGTTTCTATTTTCCCGATTTCATCCTCGTTCAGTGGAATGATTAACTAAATTGGGCATTTCTATAATCTTTACATAAAATAAGAGATAAGTGAAACTATTAGGTAGTTTCAATTAAAATTTATTAAAGAAATAAATTTGTTTTATTAAAGTTACTGTCCAGATTTTTATAATAAATTAGACGGATCCATTGACTTTTATTTAATATTTAAATTCGTCATTATATTAAGGTAGAAAATTTATTTAGTATAAAATATTTAAAAATTTGTTATAAAATATTAGTGAAACTATCATACTCTTTCTTTTAAAACTGATTAAATCAATAAATTTGTCTTATTAAAGTTATTGCTCCGTGTATATTTTTAAATAAATTATAATAATATGTTCTAATTACTCAACACTTGTCCCGCGACGTTTTAAGTATCAATGACAAATATATATCTCGTGTATATTTTATAATAAATTTTAATTATCAATGAACAATATTTATCTATTACAAAAAAAATGAACATTATTTATCCAATTTTATCGAAAAAGAAAAAGTTGTTATATTTGTTTGCATAATCTTTTTTGTTCCTATTTAGAATAACTTATTTTTATACTTATATTTTTCTCTTCTTTTTATAATAGAATTAATTATTTGATGTTATTATATTTGATTCATATTTTTATGTGCAGATTTTTCCTGAAAAAATATGTAAAATCACATTGGACAAAATTTAGAAACAGTTCCACAAGTCTGTTTATACTCTTGTCCAATTATAAGATGCCAAGTGGATAATGTTTCCATGTCACTATTCACTAACATGACTTTGACTCCGCTAGACACTTGGCTCAACCGAGAACTACCTCCTTAGTTCTTCGTGCACAAATTCCAATGATAGACTTTCTCTTTGATCATCGAACCAGACCTCTACTCCATCCATCTTTAATTAGAAGTAAAAGTTCATTTTTCAAATTCATTGAATAATTGATGTATCTCGTCTATAATATAGGCAAGATACATCAGTTATTCAGTGAATCTAAAAAGTTGACTAATTAAGGATGGAAGGAGTATTATTAATAAGGACAAAAATTAAATAATTTAGGCTTAATTAATAAAATGGTCCCTTAAAGACATTTTTGGTTTCAGATTGGTCCCTTAAAGAAAAAAATGTTCAAATAGGTCCCTTAAAGAAAAAAAAATCCGAATAGGTCCCTTAAAGACATCTCCGTTAATCAGTTTGGTCCCTAAAAAGAGGTTTAAATAGGACCAAACTGATTAACGGATATGTCTTTAAGGGACCTATTCGGACCTTTTTTTCTTTAAGGGACCTATTTAGACCTTTTTTTTCTTTAAGGGACCAATATAAAACCAAAAATGTCTTTAAGGGACCATTTTATTAATTAAGCCAAAAATTTATTAGTAAGAAGTTGTTATATGTTAGATTAAGTTCTTACTTTGATGCATATTTTTCATCGTCGTTTTTGTTCCTATTTTTCTGTTTTATGTATTAATTAATTTATTTTTTTAGTAATAATCGTTGATGGTTGGCATAATCTTCTTTGATGTTATATTTTTTTTTTTAAAGTTGTTATATGTTTATTTGAGAAAGAAAAAAGTTGTTATAGGTTGTCATTCATATCTTTAGAGGAATTAAATAGGCTTAATTAAATTTTTGGTTTCTTATCTTTTCTCTTTTTTTCAGGTTTCAAGTTGGTCTTTCCCGTCAAATTTTTTACTATTACCGTTAAACATAAATCACACTTGAAAAGATGATACGTGTCCAAATTTAACAGTAATAGTGAAAAATTTGATGGGAGAGACCAACATGAAACCTGCAAAAAAAATAAAGGACCATCTTGAAACTTGCAGAAAAGATAAGGAACCAACTTGAAACCTAAAATAAAGATAAGAGACCAAAAATGCAATTAAGCCAATTAAATGTATAAAGGGTTTTTTCTAATTTACCCTTTCATAAATTGAGGGTATTTATCGATCAACCAGCGAGAAAGAATTATATGCAAGTCTACATGTGTAAATTCAAAAGTTTGTTACAAGTTTCTTGTGGCTACTGGCTACCACATGTAAATCCATTCATGTGACTTGTTCTTAATGGTTGATGGACATATACCCTCAATTTATGAAAGAGTAGAGTAGTGTCACCGATATTTAAAATTGTTTCTTTACTGCTTGATTTTTTTTTTTGTTGGTCAAAGAGTTAGTCTATCTTATCTTATCTTATCTTTGTTTATTTAATTGCAATTTTCAGTTTGAAAGAAGTAAAACAGTTGATTGATTGTTGTAGAGGCCGCGAGGCCACTCAGTCATATACCTTTCTCTTTCTTGGGGTCGGTTTCTGTCTCTCTCTCTCTCGGTTCTTCTTCTGTAACTTGTCAACCTTCCGGATCAATTTTGTCTAACTTTTTTGCGGGAAAGTTATATAACTTCCAAACACTTTCAACCATTTGATTAATCGGATGCACTAAATCTTGCCACATGTTAAGCATTTTATTTTTTAATTAAAACTTGCAAATGCAGTTTCTCATCATCTCTTCCGTCAAGTTCTCCACCACAATTGTACCGTCGACCCACCGTCCACCATCGATCGTCGACGATCGGAAACGCACCCTCCACCTTTGAACCACCGCTGCCTACTGCCGTCAACCTCCCCTGCAATGTTAACCCTCAGTTTGCAGCAACTACCAAATAACAACATACATCCTTACACCAAAACCACCATTAAATGTTTGATTCTTTCCAACATTAAATTCATAGCAACCATGAATCATACCCATTAAATGTTTGCTGTATATTTTTTTATTTTCTCATCTTCTCCATGCGCAAAGCTTGTTTTAATTTTTTGTTTGACGATGGCAGCGGCGACCAGAGTCAGTTAGACGGTGGACAGTGGACTGATTGTGGGTGGATGGTGTACGACGGATCAACGGTGGATGGCGGTGGGTGTGAAGAAGAAAGAACAGAGATTTGCGATTTGCAAGTTTTAATTAAAAAATAAAATGCTTAACATGTGGCAAGATTTAGTGCATCCGATTAATCAATTGGTTGAAAGTGTTTGGAAGTTATATAACTTTCCCGCAAAAAAGTTAGACAAAATTGATCCTCAACCTTCCTTTCCTTTCCTTTACTTTATTACTTTACTTTCTCCAATCAATCAATCAACCAACTTTCTCTTCCTCTTCCTCTTCTTCGTATATTCCTTATTTCCTTTCCAATCATTCTTCTTATTTAGAAGATTCTTCTTTGCTTTACTTTTACTCGCGAGCCCAAATTCATTCATTCATTCATTCAATCTTTTCTTCTTCAATCTGCTGCTTTGCCTAGAATGAAGGGTTTTAATTTTGTAACTGTAAGTTCATTCTTCATTCATTCATTATTTATTTACTTACTAGTATATGTTGACTAGACCAGACCAGACCATTGAAAACAACAACTGCTTCGTTTGTTTGTTGATTTCTCTCTCTCAACTAACTAACTAACTAGCTAGCTAACTGTTGTCATCAATTAAATCAGGATTTTCCAAAGAATAAGAGGCTGTTCCTTTCGACCATCCTCCTTCTCGTTTCTTTGATTTGCGCCGCTTATTTCCTTGCTAATGCATTCCACTACAAACAAGTAGTAAGTACTATATATATATATATATATATATATATATATATATATATATATATATATATATATATATATATATATATATATATATATATAGAGTCAGGATCCGTTGACACCAACTAGTTTGACACCAAATGTTACACCTCTCAATAACGTTTTAACCGATATAAATTTTATAAAATCCACCGTTGGATTGAAAGTTTACATCATATAGATCATTTGTGTAAAATTTCAAATAAATCCAAAATCATTTGATATGTTATTGAGATACATCAAAATTAACGGTTTTTGTATTTTTTTAAATGTCGTTAATCTTTATGTGTCTCAATAGCATATCAAATGATTTTGGATTTGTCTGAAATTTTACACAAATGATCTATATGATGTAAACTTTCAATCCAACGGTGGATTTTATAAAATTTATATCGGTTAAAACGTTATTGAGAGGTGTAACATTTGGTGTCAAACTAGTTTGTGTCAACGGATCCTGACTCATATATATATATATATATATATATATATATATATATATATGCTCCTTCTAATTAATTACTACTGCTATAATAATAATAATAATAATTAATGTTATTTTCTTCCAAATATAATTCATTCTAAACAATACTACTTGCAGAGATTAGCACGATGGGGTCTAATTTATTCAATTCCGGATACAACAACATCCAATGAAAAATGCAAGGTTTGTTTGTTATATATTTTCAGGGGAACGAACAGTAATAGATAGTAGTAGTTACACACACTTGAAATAAATATTATCTCTTTTTTGTTTGTTTCCATTTCTCTAGACACAATGCCACCCTTCTGGAACTCACCCATTGCCTCAAGGAATTGTTGCTACAACATCTAACTTGGAAACGCGTCCCTTATGGGAGGATGACCACTCTCCTGTAAATTATTTATTATAATCATTCCTAATTTATTTTCTAGTATAATTAATAACTTCACTTCATATACTCTAATACTTTATTAATTTCATTTGTTTTTTCTTCAGACAAATTCAAACCGCCCATTCAATTTGTTGGCTATTCCGGTAGGAGTTAAGCAGAAACAAGTTGTTGATAAAATCGTCAAAAAGGTCACTCACTCACTCTTGCTTCACTTCTATCATATGTATGTATGTATGTATAACTTCACTTTCATCTAAAACTCATATCCGTCCCCTGCTCACTCATACATACTCATGTCATATCCTCCCAGTTCCCGTCCAGTGATTTTGTTGTCATGCTTTTTCATTACGATGGTTTTGTGGATGAATGGAAGAATTTAGCTTGGAGTAATCGTGCCATACATGTGTCTGCTATAAATCAAACAAAATGGTATAATAATCGTGCCATATATGTTAATCTGTAATCATATACTCCTCCTAGCTACATCTGTAACTATATATTAAACAAACTAACTAACTAATTCTCTCTATGATGGATGACATAGGTGGTTTGCAAAACGATTCTTGCATCCAGACATAGTTGCTGACTACAATTATATATTTCTCTGGGATGAGGACCTTCTTGTTGATAATTTTGATCCACAGAGGTAAGAAAGACACTTGTGCTTGTCTTATTAAATTTTCTTTTTAGTAGATATGCATTTTGCAACGCACAATTCTTACTTTTTTTTGTCACTTGCTTGCATGAACCAATGCGGGTTTTTTGGGTTAAGGGATTCCATGTTTCATCACCGTTGGTGGATAAATTGAATTTTTTTGTTAAACTCATTGGCTTATGATAGTTATGACATGGTTTATAAAAGGAAATATGGGCAGAGGGATAAAACAAATCATTCCCTTATAAGAATGTTTCCTTATTTAGTGAGGAAAGGAAAAGTAGATCTAGATCTGGTGGTTATAAGATGAAAGAATGTTGAGTAGGGAATTATGCAATGATTTTAGTAGTCACTCTACTTGGGAGATTCTAGGTGTCTCGAACTACCTAGACTATCTTTACATTTTCTGCATTTTATCATTCAATCTTATAGTGTGATTCAGCCATAGAATCATTTGATTCTATTGGATTATCAATATAACAACAATTGTTTTTTCTGCTCTATATTTATCCTAATGTTTAATCGTAATCAAGATCGAGTCCTATCAGCTTACAGTTCACTGCTGAGACCTTGCACATAACTATAAACCCTACAACAACCAGTTGTGGCAAGGAGAGTCAGATCATAATACTAAATTGAATTTTTAGTTGGCAATGACTATATTTGATATGTTGCTGATTCTTCTTTTTTTAAATGGTGATCATTTTATGCCCCGTGTTTTGATTTGTTGATTATCTGGTTAGGTATTTATCTATTGTTAAAGAAGAAGGACTAGAGATATCACAGCCTGCACTGGATCCTGGTAAATCAGAAATACATCACCCACTGACAGTTCGTAATGCAAGATCAAAAGTGCACAGGTTAACCTCATTTCCTCTCACCTCTATCTAGCTGTATATATTAGCAACAGCGTTCATTTGGAAGATCTACATCCTTATTATGACATAACCAATGCAGTACTCAATTAATGAACTAGATTATTACTTTATTAGACTGTTCCTTGTCAGTTTTCGGGTTATATTTTAGAATATATATGTGCACACACTCACACAGACCTAAGAAGCACCTCTGTCAAATGTGCAAGTGCTGAAGAACATGTTGCACAAAAACTTTTCATATTTATTTAACTGTACTTTTACAATGAGTTTTTCTACCATTCATTCAACTAATTTACAGTTCCCTCAAATAATTTATCTCCTGACTCCTGGATTGTATATTGATGCCTACATGTTGGATTGAATTTTTTGAGTAGTTACTTTTTTGTTTGAAAACAATTGCTAAAACTTACTGTTGGTATTATGATGTGTCTGTACAGAAGGTATTATAAGCTAAAAGGTAGCGGAAGGTGTGATGACAATAGCACAGCTCCCCCTTGCTTAGGGTAAACAATTGCACTATCATGTGTGATTTTCTTTTAGCTCCATCATTAAATCATTTGAGATGTTAAATATAATTTTTTATTTAGTTATGTAAAGAACTTGTTTTGCAGGTGGGTGGAAATGATGGCACCGGTGTTTTCTAAAAAATCTTGGCAATGTGTATGGCATATGATCCAGGTATAGATAAGAAAAACCAATTAACCAAGTCAACTTTTTTTCGAAAGCAACCAAGTCAACTTAGTACCAACCATATCGTGAAAATTTT
Source organism: Trifolium pratense (assembly GCF_020283565.1). Taxonomy (NCBI): domain Eukaryota; kingdom Viridiplantae; phylum Streptophyta; class Magnoliopsida; order Fabales; family Fabaceae; genus Trifolium; species Trifolium pratense. Next base: position 32,149,700 of record NC_060060.1, on the reverse strand, counting down.
CAACTTTTTTTGGTTACTCTAGTAAGGTTGCTAACAATTAACATTATATGTGCTTTAGAAGAAACCACTGTCTTTTCATATATATAAGCTCATTTTGGGGTAAAACAATGTGTCCTAATCCATGATTTTAAATCACGTTTTTCTTACAAATGCAAACAAAAGGCTTGTCAAATCTTTCGATTCTGCATGGTTTCTTTAATAATGTTGGTCTAATCTAATCATCTTTCAATCTACAGAATGACTTAATCCATGCCTGGGGACTGGATAGACAGCTCGGTTATTGTGCACAGGTAACTTGCTTTATTCATTGCATATCTACATCCTTCCAGTGTGGTTGTTCATCTCTCAACAATATTTCAGGGCGATAGAATGAGAAATGTCGGTGTGGTGGATTCTGAATACATAGTTCATCTTGGCCTGCCCACTCTTGGGGGATCTAATGACAATGAGGCAAGTGATTTCAGTTTTTTATGTCAAATGACGATGTTTACTTTATCTCTATAAACACCATGTGCAGTATTCACTTCATCTTGTTGAGTTAAACTTCACCTTGTTGAAGAATTATCATCCAATAGTAATCACTTCTTTTAGTTCAAGTTGGCAACATATCAACTTTAAAATGTTTGAAAACTCATTTGTGTGCTGATGAATGTACATTTACATTTGTTTTAACTGGCAGTCTAAACTATTAATTAACAAAGGGTCTGTCTTTTGGTTTGCAGACGTCGTCAAATTCCCGTAGAGAGAGTGATAGACCTAAAGTAAGTATGTTTATGACGTATAATGTAGATTTAAACACATGATGCAGCCCTTTAATTAAGAAAGGAATCTACTACATGATTTCAGGTGAGGATGCAGTCATATATTGAAATGCAGGTTTTTGGCAAAAGATGGAAAGATGCAGCAGAGAAGGACCAATGTTGGATTGATCCATATGAACAACATCAAAATCAGACTAGCCATTAGTCAGTTTTATGAGGTTTCTTATCAAAATCCAAGTTCACGGTCAACGTTTCCAACTGACCAAAGTCGCATACATCATATCAGATTTTGATGAATAAAAACGTGTGATTTTAGTTTCCAGTCTGATTTTGCTATTTTGGTTTGATGTCTCAAAGATTTTACAGGAACTATTCTACTTTCCTCTTGTGATTAAGTTATTCATTCATTCACTTAAATATTGGTGTACATAGAAGTGGTGGTATAGAGGTGCTAATAGGAGGAGTGACAGAAAAAGTGTTAGTTCATAGTTTTTTTTTTTTGGTCAATGTAAAATAGGTTACTTTGTCGAACAATATGTTATCGAACGTTATTATTTGGATTTGGATGATTCAAATTTTCTCAGCTCTAAAATCTAGTTAGGTATTATTGTCGGTGTTATTTCTTGCTACTTTGGGTTGGAACCGTTCAGCTGAAATGTTTTGTTTGATGTACCACAGTATCCAAATCGACAGTGAAATATAGTTTGGAGGTTTGAATCCGGGGACGCTTGGTTTCATGGTCTGTCTATTTACTATTAGACAAAATCCCTTTTCAGATTGATCTCCATAAAGTTTATATTCATATTAATAGTTATAGGCAAATTGCAGTGACCTTCCCTAAAGTTTATGTAAATAAATCACACCCATCTATTTTCTCATTTACCAAAAATCTGCCGTGAAAAGAAAGAAAGAAAGAGAAAGAAAAGAAGAAACAGAATTACTCCCTTTTCAGATTGATCTCCATGTTCTCTATTTTAAAAATTTGCGGGTTGTCTTGTCTTTTGGTTCCCTTCAAGAAAGCAGTTCCCAATCCTTTTGTTCCCATACAGCCTTTTCCCTTGTTTTATGTTCCGGCGGGTGCACATACTGCCAAAGTAATGATAAATGAATGTGCTGTCATTTAGCTTATTTGGTGAAGTTCCTGAAGTTGTTTATGAACCATGAAGTGGATTTTAAGCATTCAGTGAAGTTGTTTTATAGTTGTGAAGTCCACACAATCACCCTTAGTCTGATAGATTAAGGTTAGATATATTAGCATTGTTATGATTCACCAATCTTAAAAAATCGAGATATTTGTATTATAAGGTATAAATAAACGTGGATGGTATATGTAATAGTAGCATGTGCTGTCTGTCATAAACAATTCATATTGTTTTTCTTTTCTTTTTCTATTCTACTCGTCTTCATCAAACACACACACACACACAGAAAAGCACAATATGATTAAAGTTGTTAATTTCTCAGAGTGCATTTAACTGTGTACTGGCAGTATTGGAAACTGAAGATATAACCCAGAAAAGCACAAGGAATTGAGAGTTGGTGAAAATATAAAATTTCTGTATTGATAGATTCCTTCTTGGAAGGAATAAAATGCAGTTAATTTCTGCAACAATATGATAATCTCTAGCAGAGAACCCAAATTCTCTAACAATACCTGTACAGATATCTCTACCAATGCAAAATGAATTGTTACTGAAGTTGTGAAATAATCCACTACCGCAATCTAGGGACTACAACTAAAAGAACGAGTTATAAATGAATAGAGAAAATTAAAAGTTCATGACTTCTGAAGAGAGGTTAAGCAACGGCTCCAATGCACTGGGATCAAACTTGCGAGCAAAGAGGTAACAAATGGAAGTCATATCTGAGTTATATCGACAAAGGGATCCATTGTTCCTTATAGCCTGTATAAAACTGACGGTTATATTATCCCTCCCGTAGGTTGCCGGATGAGGACCAAGCATTGACCAGTCGACCCATGTGACTGTTCTGTTTGAATTAAGAGAACCATGGAACATATTAAGGAAGGTTGGAATGTAGTGTTCGTCTGGGTAGCAAGCAGGCTTACAGTATTTACGGAAGAGGGAAAAGTATTGGGTGTCAGAGACTATATAAACAGCTAGAGCACGGTTGAGTTCAAACCATTGAGAGCCTTTGCGCCAGTGTTTAAGCTGAATATCAGGTAGCATATTGCGGCTGTAGCGGCCTCGACCGTAACGGGAAGGATCATCATATGACTCAACAAAGCTGTGTGCAGAATCAATGAGATATCTGTAAACAGTAGGGAAGTTGTAGACAGGGATGCAACTCTCTGAGAGGAGAACAAATCGCTCATTTGAAAAGTCCAGCAGTGCATTTGCTAGAAGCCGCCTCTCAGCATCGGCCAGTGTAACTGTTCCCCAGGAAACAACCTGTCAATATCAGAAATAGAGTCCTCTGAGATGCTGCATATTGCACATATATATAAAACAAAATTAAGCAGTAAGAAATATAGGTTTGATTGGTTCTAGAAAGAAGAGACAAGAGCATAATAATATGAATGTAGAAAAGCAATAGGTACCTGACTTGGAATGTTGCGTCGATAAAATGGGGAAGAATGAGAGACGTTGAGAAGGTAACCAGGAGGAGCGTGGATATAAATGTTGAAGAGATGGGAGTGGCCTTGAAAGAATCTCTCCCAGAGAGGCAACAAGGGCAAAGGTCCCCTAGTAAGGAACATGAAAGCAAGTTTGGGTACACGAGCGTATGGGTAGTTATGTTTCGTGGGAACCAAGGAAGCCCTCCAGAAAAGTTGGTCGTCAGATAAGGTGTGGGTGATGTTGGATGGATGAACAAAAGACTCCAACATATCCTCTTCATACTCCTCCACCACCACCACCGGAAGAGGTGAAGGAGTTGGAGGTGGTTCATTATTATTATTAGTTGTACAATTACAGTTACAGTTGTTGGGTTGTTGTTGTTGGAGGGTATCAATAATATCATCATCAATGTGATTGAAGACACCAGCAGTGGAAGAAGGTTGTTGGGAAATGAAATGAAGGTAGTTATTGTTATTATTATAATTAGTATTGAAGTAGTGAATGTGAGAAGTGGTTGTTAAACCGATGACGACACCGCCAGCAAAAACAACCAACATCGTTACTATTTGTACCAATCTTACCAAACCAGAGTGCTTCGGATCTCTCTCTCTCTGTTCTCCTCCTCCTCCACTCTCTTCACCTCCTCCTCCTCCTCCTCCTCCTCGCATTCTCGCCATCCAATTCAATCTAAATCACCACAACAACAACAACAACAACACAATGCCGCTGCCGCCGCCGGATCCAATTATTAATTAGGGTAAAAAAAGTACGTAGAGATCAGTAACTATACACGGGGGATGGATCCAAAGAAAGATGTTCGTTCGAATGGATTCAAAATACAACCGCGCACGAACGGGAGAGTGTGTGTGTTTTTGTCGCTTATCGATGATCTCTCTGTTTGTTTTGTTTTGTTTTACTTTTTGGGATGGATGAATGGATGTCTGTCTCTGATTGTTCAGGCAAAAGACAAAGCAAAGGGAAAGGTAAATAGACCGTATGTATCCAGTATCCCAATCCCACCGATTGCCTATATTAATTTACACGGACATTATTACCTATCCATTATGAAAAGAAAAAACAAAAAACAAATTTAATTGCATTTCTTTCTCTCATATTTTTATTTATTTATTTTTTCTTCCCTTAAAACTGACGGATTTTAATGTGAAAAAATGTGAATTTGAACTCAAATGTGATATTTCATTTTTATATTAAATGTTAAAGATAATAAAATCACATTTTATCATGCCAAAAATCATAATTTTTAGAATAAAATTATGAATTTGGACCAAAATTGCAACAAATATGAAAATAAAGATAAAAGTTTGATTTTAAAATAGGAAACTATTTTTGTGACTAAGGGCTCGTTTGACCCAACTTTTTTTAGAGCTTATACAAATAGCTTATGCAATTTTTATATATTATTATAAGTTTGTCAAGGTAGTTTTTCATAAAATAGTTTATAAATTTACAATTTTCACTATTGTAAACTTATAAAATAGCATAAAACCTAATTTATATTGCATAAGCTCTAAAAAAAGTTGGGCCAAACGAACCATAAGATAAATTAAATAAACCAAAAATACAATTAAGCACAAAAAAAAATACATATTTGTCCGTAACGTTTTAAATATCAATGATAAATATTAATTATGCGATTTTTAATATTTATCAATTATCAATACATTGTTTAAAACAAAAAGTACGCTTTCTCATTCTCAATTTTTCTTTTCAAGGAACAAATTCAAAAGTGTCATTCTTTCAATAATTTAATTCAATGTGACACCTACGTGCTTCTCTTTACAAGCTGATGGGACACGGTTCGATCCCCAATAACAACAAAATATTTTAATTTGAATTTAATTTTTTTGTGTTGTCTTTTTTTTTATCATTTAATGAATCTATTATAACAAGAAAATTATGAATTAAAAAAAAATATTTTGTTGTCTTCCATGGAGTATAGATCCGTGAGCAAAATCCTTCAAACTCCTCTGATACTCGATCTTGCAGTAACGACATTTACTGGACTCATCTGAACAATGGCGCCCTAAAGCTTAACGTGGATGCTCATCCTTGTGATGATGGCCGTTGGGGTTTAGGGATCGTGTTGAGGATAGAGGTAGGGACGTGTGTCGGAGCTGCGACGAGGGTAGTTAGAGGCTCCCACAACATTTTTGACGGCGAAACTCTCAGGTTAAGTGCATCTTTGGATTTAATCGAGACACTCTCCCGATCGGCATTGTTAATAAAATATTTTTGCGGCTAAAAAAATGTCTTAATGTCTTATGTTATGATGAATTTGTTAATAAAAGATTTTTGTTGCTAAAAAAAAAATCAAGGGTATTGTTGGTATTATGAAAAGTCCGCACCAAAATATTTTGTATCCTCTTTTAGAGGGCCAGGTAGGCGCGTTCCGCACGCGCCTGTGTCTAACTTATGTAAAAAAAAAATGCTTATGTCATGGTCAGTTTGTTAATAAAAGATTTTTCCTACTAAAAAAAAGTAATTTTATGTTATGGTGAGTTTGTTAATAAAAGATTTTTGTTGCTACTAAAAAAATAAAGGGTATTGTTGGTATTATGAAAAGTCTACACCAAAACTCGTATATTCTCTTTATATATAGTATTAGCGGGTTAGACAGTTCCGCGTCTGCCTGTGTCTAACTTATGTCCAAAGAAAAAATGTCTTATGTTATGGTGAGTTTGTTTGTTAATAAAATATTTTTACCGCTAAAAAAAGATGTGCCTAATAAAAGATTTTTGTTGCTACTAAGAAAAATCAAGGGTATTGTTGGTATTATGAAAAATCCACACCAAAACTCATGTATCATCTTTATATATAGTATAGATATAGATATAGATAGAATAGATATAGATATTTTAATCTAACGATAAATTCATATTTTTTTCACACATTTTTTCTTTTCAATATTCTTTTCAAAAAAAGGGAAAAGGATAAGTACAAAAAAGATACTGAACCGGATTAAACCGGTGGTGAAAACAAAAAAAAAGATAAGTATAAAAAAATAATTAATATCTTATCTTTCATAACAAACAAACTCTAGTTTTTCAAATATATAACATTAATTATTTTTATTGAAAAAAAAAAGTAATTGATAAATAATATAATTGACAAATTATATATTTAAAAAATCAAAACGACAGATAAATAACACATAAATCTCAATTATTATACATAGCGAGATTCTCATGGAGCTCTCTTGTGAGTTCTCATGAAATTGCTTATGTGTCATTGAATTAAAGAACTTACTTAGGTGACATTCAATTGAATCTTCTATAAACCATTATTTATAAAATAAAAAAAAACCTTCTCAAACAAAGTATTGATGTGTCATTTTGAATCTCTAACGTAGTATTGGTGCTCTCTTCTCGGTTGCTGTGATATTGTGGGCTGGTGTTAGTTTTGTTGGAGTAATTGAGTTGTGTATTAGGAAAGATTTGGTGCTGCTCCTGATGTTTTGACTATGTATGACTTGGTTTGGTGAATTTGCATTTCTTGTGCATATTACTTTTGTTTAATAAATTTTTTGCCTTTTCAAAAAAATTTTAAAAAAAAAAAAATCAATCTTTTAACATTCTCGATTATTTAGTTATAATATGTGGGTCTACATGCTTATATTAATACTAGCGGCCAGTACGTTCCACGTATGCAGAGCCGGTTCCGAGATTTTGGAGACCCGGAGCAAATAATAAAAATAAATACCTAATAAAAAATATAATTTTTTTAAAAAGAACATCATTTATTTATATTGTAAGTAGTATTAAAAACATAAAAAATAATCATTTATAAAAACAATTAAAAAATAAATAAAAATAACTGGGAGAGCATCGAACTGGTGACCTCTCCATGTAGGAGTCTTAGACCCCGTGCGCACTACCATTACAACATATTAGATTAGGAAGTTTAGATCATCTCCAATGGTGTAGTACCTATTAGGTACTTATTAGGTACTACCATTGGAGCACAACACATTTTAGTACTTAATAGGCACCAATTCTAATATAAGAACTCTCTCTCTTCTTTTTATGGGACCCACTTTATTTAATATATTCAAAAAATAAAAAAAATCACAACTTTTAAATTGGCATAAAAATTTAATGTCAACCATATATAAACGTTGGTAGTCATTGTTTGTTTCTTTTTACCGTTGGAAAAAAAATAAATACTCCTATCATATAAATCAAAACGAAATTGAAGGATTCTACTCCTCTCAAAATTACCATTTTATTAATTATTTTAATTTTTTTTTAATTATGTAATTCTTAAAATTTGGCAATATTATTTTAAATTAAATTTTGAATTTTAATTATTTTTTCGAATTATAAAAAAAATAGACCATACTAATTTTGTAATTTTATCATTAATTCAATCAATTTATATTATAAAATAGATAATTAAATATATTGTAATGATGTGAAGTTATTGATGGGACCCATTTTAGAACTTTTTAAGAAATGCTCCATTGGAGGGGTTGAGTACCTATTAGGTACTATTATTAAAAAAATAATAAATTGATGATGTGTCCATGTGGGATCATTTAAGTACTAAAAAATGGAGTGCTCCATTGTGGATGCTCTTATATGTTACAAACTATACTTAACCAATTATATTAATGATGGGTCCAAAAAAAATTTTTGAGGCCCCAATATTTTGGAGGCCTTGGGCTGGAGGCCTGGTTGCCTTGGCCCAAAACCGGCCCTGCACGTATGTATGTGTGATCCATATTTTCTATTTTCCAAACTTATGTAAAAAAAAATATCTTATGTTCCGATGAGTTTGTCAATAAAAGATTTTTGCTCTTAAAAAAAAGAGTCAAGGGTACTGTTGGTATTATGAAAAGTCTACACCAAATTTTTTTGTATCCTCTTTATATATAGGTATAGATATAGATGAGTGTCTATTTTTGTTTTGTTTTTTTTTACTAATAAATTATATAAATTGTTTCACCAATAACAATATATATATATATATATATATATATATATATATATATATATATATATATATATATATATATATATATATATATATATATATATAAATTGAACAAAATAAAACCAAATTAAAAATATTCAAACAAAAAAAAACCTTTAACCTATTTTTTTTGTTACATAATAAATACGGAGTAATATAAATTCAACAAAATAAAATAAAATAAACCTTATTTTAATTCGAAAAATTTGCACAATTGAAATAAAAGGTGAATGTATTGCTTAAAATTGACGGAGTATGGTAGGCATCATAAAAAATTTATAATTTAAATATTTCTATTGAACAAGATGATAACCTAAGTTTTTGGTAAAAAAATTGTATTCTTACATAAATATTATAAACCTATCAGAATAAAAACTATGTCAATTTCATCAAAAAAATTTAAACCAAGTTAATTTATTTTAATTTACTCAACTAATATTTAAAACAAAATACATAAATAATATTAAAAAAGAAAATTATCCCGTGAAAAGGGATGGAAAATAGTAATTATTTTCCTTATTTTAATGTGCTATTGTTAATACGTGTCACTTCAGTGACAATCTCTATCCATTAATTAATTAATTATAGAGTCACCAGTAAAATAAGTTGACGTGGAATATGCGCCGCAAAATAATCTCTAATTAATCTCTATCCATTAATTAATTAATTCACAGGCTAGGGTGTAACATGCGCCGCAAAATAAGTTGTCTAATGTCTATCGTGGTGGAATGACTATGAGTAAATTAAAATAGATGGAAATTTTCTTATAAAATCCTTCCTTTTTAAGGAGTACTATACTACTATTAGCTACTGAGTACCATACTACTATTATATTAAATGAAAATTTTCTTAAAAATAAGTTAAAAAATTGATGTATTTTATTCAATTTTTATAAATAAAAGTCTGTTTGATTTAGGATAAAATAGTGGAGTGAGAAGGGGAAGTAAAAAGGAGGGAAGTAAAATCTCTTCTAAACTTATTATTTAAATTCTCAGATTAAGGAGATTCGGAGAGGTAGCTTTTGTGATTGAAGTTTTTTCTCATTGTCGTTGATATTTCATCTGCTTTTTCGTCAAAACCTCGTAAGTCTTTTTTTTTTTTTGAACTGAAACTTAAGTTTAATTTTGCTTATCCACTTCCGTCCATCTTGTAGCATTACGTATGTGTATGTATATGTTGATCGTATGTTGATGGTGTCTAGCTTTATATATGTTTTTTTGACAGTGATTATTTTATAGGTTGATCACGTCAATTATAACTCTAGTTTTGCTATTTCTTTACTAAGGAGGGATATATTGACTTCAACAACAACTCATTAAAGTAATTTGAAATCTCAACCTTTAAATTTTAGTTTCACTAAATGGCTATGATTAATTGTTGATACTGTCTAGGGTAAAGTTTTATCCACCTTCTTAAAGAACCATTTTTATCTTCAAATTGCCAATTAACATCGTTGATCGTTGTGCCTTCAATCTCAAATAAATTAGCTTTGACGAGGTTCTGTTAATCTAATTTCCTAAAATATTCAAGGAATGGTGACGTGTGTTTATTTCTAAATTCTAATACAATGGCACCACAAAAAGTAGATGTTAAGGGTTTTATCATCATAGGAAAAAATTAGGGAATATACGGTTATCATGGGGAAGAATCGAGAGACCAATTATTTCAATTGATGATTGTTCTAAGTCAATCATTTGAGTTCCATGGCATACACAAGTTTGATTATCAATTGGGGATTAGAAGGTATTATACACAGGTGTCAAGAGTTTAGGGAGAAGGAGTGTGAATTTTCTTTTTGGTTGATACGGAAGGGAGTGTGAAATCTAATCTAACCATAAACATTATTAACAATTACTCAGAGCCTCTGTCAAAAAACAAAAAAAAAATTACTCAGAGCCATTAATTAAGATTAAAATTAAATGTTGAGATTTAAGGAAAAATTTGAAGTAACTATAATGAGTTATTCTTGAAGTTAATATATTTTACCTATTTTTTATTTATATTTTGATCACTTAACTTTCTTTTTTTAAGCAAATTTTGATCACTTCAAGATTAAATTAACCTGCCGTGCTTTTTAGTTTTTTATGTAGGGGTCAGACGATCATTCCATTTATCTATCTTATCCACTTTAAGAGTTAAAGACAATTAGAAAAATAATAAGTATGGAAAGACACATGTGTCATTAACTAATCTCGACCAATCAATTTTAATCAAAGAGTTAATATTCATTCTCGCATAAAAAAGTATTCTCACTTGATATGCCATATATATATATATATAGTATATCATAAAAGTTTGACCAAAAAAAAAATATCATTATCCATTTGTAAAATATAAGCAAAAATGTAAATGTATCTTGGTATAAAATTTAGATCAAATACATGAATATGTTTGGTTTATTTTGCTATTTATGAGTACACATATTATTAATTAGGTAATATAATTTGAAAAAGTAATCTATATTGTATTACACTAAAAAATTGAAATATACCTTGACCAAAATACATACACTTATTTTTAAAACAATTTTTTTGTTATAAAAGTGACAGGGCAAAGAAAGTGTTACAATACATGCAGAGGATCGAACTGAAGGGAAGAGTATTATCAGAATATATAGTGAATAAAAAGATGGAGTGGGAGGAGGAAATAGAGGAAAGGATTGAGATAGTCTGTAATGATCACAACAATGATGATCACATGATGAATCAGAAACAACCGTTATTGTTGAGAAGGAGAATCAATAACTCTTCTCAGCAGGCTATTGTTGGAGCCAATATTTGTCCCATTCAAAGTCTTGATTATGAGTTAGTACTATTTGTCTTCTTCTTTTCTTTTCTCCATACAATTAATTATCATCTTATATAAATCAATTATTAATTACTTATGGATTATTTGCCCATCTAAAAAAATTAATTATTTGATTTTTTTAGGATAAATCAATCTCATAACTCTGTTTTTTTCTGCAGTCAATTTGACTTCCTTCTCTTTTAACTAAGATTGTTTGAATTTTAACATTTTTAAATTTTTTTCTTCTCATTTTTTGACATTTTTTCTTCTTCTCAATTTGATCTCTTTCTCTTTTAACTAAGATTTAATCTCATATGTGTAATTCTTTTATAAGGATATCTTATCATGTCATAGTTAAAAAATGTTACATAATTAAACTTAAAAAACATAGTAAATAATGTTATTACGTTTCTTATCATGTGTGCACAAAATACAACCAAATGTTAGTTGGTTCAGTGATGGGAGGACCACAGTTGAACCACTTGATGCCAGAAATCGCCCCGAACTCTGGACTACTAGGGTCTGTTCTCTTAGGAACCAGACGGTGAAAACAAAAAATACATGATAAAATAAGTGTTTATAAGGTGTGAATAAGGTGCCGACATGTTGTCACGCCTTAAGATTACAACATTAAACATTATGAATTTGTAACAAAAATAAAAATTAAGCACTATGGAGTAAGGGAAAGTTTTCACGAAGAATTGATTAATATTTGAAGGGAAGAATAAATTTTTTCTTGAAGAATACTTTAATTGTAAAATCAAATATTAATATTTCGAGGGTGAACAATTTTAAGTGCAAGTTAAACTTAGTCTCATAGAATGTCATTTGTGGAAATACTGTATGGAAGATACCGAAGCCAGTAAATTAATTAATTAATATGGTTTCGTTAAAAAATAATGGGATGTTTTATTTAGTGCACAGTTTCTTTCATTGCTGTTTTTGGTTTTGATCAAAATTTTGTTGAGTGTGTGTGTGATTATATGTTAATTTTGGTGGCATGATGCATTCTGCAGGTTAATTGAGAATGATCTGTTGAAGCAGGATTGGAGGTCAAGAACCAAGGTTGAGATATACCAATATGTTGTTCTGAAATGGAGCCTTGCACTTCTTATTGGTTTAATTACTGGATTTGTTGGGTTTTTTAACAACCTTGGAGTTGAGAATATTGCTGGTTTCAAACTTTTACTCACCAACAATCTCATGCTCAAGCAAAAGTATCATGAGGCATTTGCAGCATATGTCGCTTGTAACATGATTTTAGGGGCTGCGGCTGCAGCCCTGTGTGCTTATATTGCCCCTGCAGCAGCAGGTTCCGGCATACCAGAGGTAAAGGCATACCTCAATGGCATTGATGCGCATTCTATATTGGCTCCGTCTACCCTTTTTGTCAAGGTACCTAATTAACTTGTAATTGGTTTTAATTTGAATACACTCACAAAACAAAACAAATAGCTGTTAGCTAATGGTTTGAAGTGGTGGTCAGATATTTGGTTCAATTTTAGGAGTTGCTGCTGGTTTCGTTGTGGGGAAAGAAGGACCCATGGTACATACAGGTGCTTGCATTGCTAATTTACTCGGACAAGGCGGTTCTCGTAAATATCGACTCACCTGGAAATGGCTCAGATACTTCAAAAATGATAGAGATCGAAGGGATTTGATCACTTGCGGTGCAGCTGCAGGTGTTGCCGCTGCCTTCCGTGCTCCTGTTGGTGGTGTTCTTTTCGCACTCGAAGAAGCTGCTTCGTGGTGGAGGAGTGCTCTTCTATGGCGTACATTCTTTACCACTGCTGTAGTAGCAGTTGTTTTAAGGAGTTTTATACAATTTTGTCATCAAGGAGGAGGCAAATGCGGTCTCTTTGGCGAAGGAGGACTCATAATGTTTGATGTTAATTCTGCAAAGCCTTCCTACACCACATTTGATCTACTCACAGTTATATTTCTCGGAGTCATTGGAGGTCTTATGGGAAGCCTTTACAATTATCTTGTTGATAAAGTCCTTCGCACTTACACCGCTATAAATGAGTATGTCCCTATATTATATATACAGTTCTCTTTTACAATTACTAATTTGGTAAATAGCAGTTGTATTATAATAGAATTTGAACCAATTAATAACTATTGTTTTGTGACACGCTATTTGGTATACATTGCTATCAAATAGTGGCTATATAGCACTATTGCCGCATAGCACAATTTTGATCAAACTGTTATTTTCTTCGATCTGCAATTAACAACACTGATTTGGTGCATGGATTGTGACATATATTAACTGAATTGAATTGCAGGAGAGGTCCAATATTCAAGATTTTACTGGTGATGATTATCTCGATTGTGACATCTTGTATTCGATTTGGGCTTCCGTTGCTATCAAAGTGTGTGCAATGTCCAGGGGAGTGCCCTAGCCCCCCAACCGCAGGTTTCTCAATACACTACGACAATTTTCAATGTCCACCCAACCACTACAATGATCTCAGTTCTCTCCTTTTCACCACTAACGACGATGCCATCCGCAACCTGTTCAGTAATGGCTCCGACTCTGCCAATGCCGGATTTCAACTTTCAACTCTCATAATTTTCTTCGTGGCAATATACTTGCTTGGAATTGTGACATACGGTGCTGCCATTCCCTCTGGTCTATTCATTCCAGTCATACTTGCTGGAGCTTCCTATGGGCGTCTAATAGGGACTGTGTTGGATCAATTCACAGTTCTTGATACTGGTTTGTTTGCTCTCCTTGGAGCAGCATCCTTCCTTGGTGGAACCATGAGAATGACAGTTTCTCTCTGTGTCATACTTCTTGAGCTCACGGATAACTTGTTGATGCTACCATTGGTCATGTTGGTTCTCCTCATTTCTAAAACAGTGGCCGATTGTTTTAACAAAGGTGTTTATGATCAGATTGTGGAGTTCAAGGGACTGCCTTATATGGAAGCACATGCAGAGCCGTACATGAGGAATTTAGTTGCAGGCGACGTTGTTTCTGGTCCACTGTTTTCTTTTTGTGGGATCGAGAAAGTGGGGAATATTGTTCATGCTTTGAAGGTGACAAAACATCATGGATTTCCTGTAATTGACGAGCCTCCTTTGACGGATTCTCCTGAGTTGTGTGGGTTGGTATTAAGGTCTCATCTGTTGGTACTTCTCAAGCACAAGACATTGTTCACTAGGGAGAGAGTGTTGACAGGATCTACCATTATGAACAAGGTTAAGGCAAGTGATTTTGCAAAACCGGGTTTAGGGAGAGGGATAATAAGGGTGGAGGATTTAGACATTTCACAAGAGGATATGGAAATGTTTGTTGATCTTCATCCAATCACTAATACATCTCCATATACTGTTGTTGAAACAATGTCTCTTGCAAAAGCTGCTCTTCTTTTCCGGGAGCTTGGACTCAGGCACTTGCTCGTCGTGCCCAAGAAACCAGGAGTAAGTCTTTTTCTTTTTTTTTTGCAATACCTTTGATTGTTTTGTTAATTAGAGTTGAATAATAATGAGGATATGGAGTAGTACTTACTATAACTACCTAACTAACTAAGTAACTAACGTTTGTAATGTTATGCAGAGGCCTCCAATTGTTGGGATCCTGACAAGGCATGATTTCATGTCTGAGTATATCTTGGGGCTATTCCCCAACTTGAATCAAGACTAATTAAAGCTTCGTGGAAACCAAATTATGCATATGGACATCATATGAATTATCATTAATTAATACTTTTTCTTTACGATAGGATGAATTTTCATTTGTTAGTATCTTTGTTTTTGGGAATTTTGGGTTGGATTTACTGCATAGGAATTTACTTATCAATGGACATCAAATATAAGATATGATAAGACCTTATCATGTCTATTTCTCTTTGAAATTAGTGATTCTCTTGCCTTACACATAAATCTAAATTTATCACAATCCAATTTTAATTATCACAATTTTTTTATCATGCCGATGTCTATCTTTTAGAGGTTACCTAATATTTTGTTAATAGTAGAACATGGAACGACAACACTCGTGTGACATCGGAAAGGATGAGTAATAAACACACCACACACCAAATGGAATTTCTTATAATGGTGTTGCACCAAAGCCTATCAGGGTCCTCTATGAAACAACACAGACTCAATCGATGGAAAAGATTTATGAGGTTATTGGTTTTGACAAGAAACAATTTAAACCAATGATCATTTTAAGATATTCAGCTTGTAGGAAATACATATCATAAGATATCCGCCTTGGTATATGACCTTGTTTTATCGTAATGAATTTTTTGGGTGTGTTTGATATGTTAAAGGATAATTACTGGACATGACAGTACAAAACAGAACAGCACAACACATGACATAACAGCACAGAACAACTTTTTGTGATATTGATCAATTTTTTGTCTTATAGGATATTTTGTTAACAAAATGGTATTTTGGTATTTTAGACAACTTGTACTGCGGACAAAAAGTTGTACTGTGGTTTAGTAAGGGACAAAAATTTCAGTTTTTGTCCTGTCCATTCCTCCAAGTTTGTCCAGTTTCTGAAACAATTTTACAATCAAACATAGTACAACTAAAGTTGTCCTGATAATATCAGTTATCAAAATACTTTTACAATGTATGCATATGTTTTAATAATTTTTGTTTCACATGTGACTTGTTATTGTTATTGTTGATTGATTGTTTACCTTCAAACTATTAATTCAAGTGTAGTATAGAAAAATCTAAAATGCGGCGACAAAAAAAAATCCTAAAGATATATTTTGTGAAATATTATAAATGAGCAGATAAATTTACAATTGAGCAAAAATATAGATAAAAAGACAAAGATGGAGAACATTAGGAATTATAAATAAATAAAGGCTTAAATGCAGTTTTGCCCCCTGTTTTGATTAAATCAAAATTTTACTTTCACCGTTTTAAAACGCGGACTTTTACCCACTAAAATTCTACTTTCGAGTCACAACTTCAAAGCGTCGCACACAACTCAATTTGGATCAATAATTCACCAAACGGATACCGAAATGACCGTAATCGAGTTATCATTCCACATAATCAAACCCCACTAAAAATGCAACTATGAATATACCACATCCGTGGAAACATAACCTAAAAGTTTGTGAAAACCAACTTTGAGTTCTGAAACAACACAACCCCAGAAGATAACTCGATTACAGTCATTTTGGTATACGTTTGGTGAATTATTGATCCAAATTGAGTTGTGTGCGAAACTTTGAAGTTGTGACTCGAAAACAAAATTTTAGAGGGCAAAATCCAAAAAATTATAAAACAAGGGGTAAAAGTCCGCGTTTTAAAACAATGAGGGTAAAATTCCGATTTAATCAAAACATGAGGTAAAATTGCATTTAAGCCATAAATAAATTATCAAATCAAGGGTAGTATTTTTTTTTTTGTTTTAGGCAATCAAGGGTGTATAACAAAGACCTAAAATGCGTAAAAAACCTAAAGATATATATTTTTTGTGACGAATTTAATTTATGGAAATCGGAATTTAAAGGTAAAAAGCTTAAGAGTAAACATAATGCAACTTTTATTTAGTGTAGTAGTATTTATAGAACATTCAAGGATCAAGGTGAAGAATTGAGGAGAGAAGAGAATTATGGAAATCGAAGAAGAGAGAAAGAAATTGGAATCATCGTCATCAGAGATGATGGTTCGAAAGGAGAAGAGGAAGGCAATGAAGAAGATGAAGAGAAAGGAAAGAAGAAAGGAGATTGCTGAGAAGGAGCGTCTGGAGGAAGAAGCACTCCTCAACGATCCCGAATTGCAGAGGAAGATGTTACTGTTGGAGCAGGAAGAGGCTGAGAGAATCGAAAGGGACAGGATCGCATTTCTAGAGAGGGAAAAGGATTGGATCATCAAACAACAACAACGAGAAGAAGAAGAAGAAGAAGAAGAAGACGACGACAAATTCAACAACACTGATAATAAAGAAGAAGAAGATGAAGAAGATGGTCCTCCTGAGATTATCTGGCAAGGAAACGAAATAATCATTAAGAAGAAGAAGAAAAAGGTCAAGTCCCCCAACCTTCTCCTCCTCCACCACCACCAGGTAAGTAATTCTCTATACCATTCATCATTCAATTCAATCAATTGTTGTTATAATTAATTAATTAATTAATTCGCAGGAGCATGATGTCGTCACTAATAATAGACCTACATCAAACCCCTTTCCCCCGGAATCCCCCTCTCAAACTCACTCCAATTCAGCGCTTCTTCTTCTGGAGAATAATAGTAATGTTGCTCAACAATTACCTAATTTCGGAACTGAACTGGTCAGTAATTTCATTCCTTCATTATTAATTATTGTTATTACTAGACTAGACTAGACTAGACTAGAAAACCAACTCACTCACTCACCTACTGTGCTGCTTGGTTGGTTTGCAGGATAAAGCTCACTGTCCTTTTCATCTTAAAACAGCAGCATGTCGTTTTGGTGATCGCTGTAGCAGGGTCCATTTTTACCCCGACAAGTCATGCACCATTCTCATCAAAAACATGTACAACGGTCCTGGCCTTGCTTGGGAACAAGACGAAGGCCTTGAGGTCTGTCTGTTCATTCATTCCTCTGTGTATCCTATTCCTATTCCTCCAATTATTATTATTATTATTATTGCAAACTCAGTTGCTTCCCTTAATTGCTAATCTCTTCATGCAGTTGCTTCCTCTCATATTTCTCCTTCTAAAAGAGAGAGAGAGAGAGAGAGTCTATTCTGTTCACTACTTCAATTTATAGATATTTCTTCTGTTCTTTCACTCTATAATTATCACAGATTCATTTCAGTGGAGGAGACTCCTCATTTCGGCTTAGCTTGCTTCAACTTAAACATATTACCTGTTGTATCCTACTTGTCCACCTTCGGATTAACATGTCAAATATTCATCTCCCTTCCTTACTCAATCTAGTTATTTCTTTTATTAATTTTCCATCTACATTGTTTTTTTTTTATTTCATGTTCAACTCCTTTTTTTCCTATACAATTTCCATCATCTTACATTTCTAACATTTTATGCATTGTTTCATATTCACATTAATGTTGTGTCAACACAATATTTTAAAGTAGATTCATTAATTATAATGTCACTTTTAAAAGAATAAAAGTCTTTCTTACAAATATTACATGTTCTTGTTCCTTAACCATAAGTAGTTGCCAGGCAATATCCCAGTCATGGCTTCAGGAGCTATGATGCAGACTAATGGTCATGACCTTCAAAGGGTTTGAGATTGTGGCAGCAAAATCTTATAAACCTGGATGCAGTTACTCATTCTTAAAATATTTTGGTATTTGTGAATTTTTTTAGTTTTCTGTGGTAGGAGGGAGGGTTTTACGCACTGACTAAGTGTTTGAGTCTACTACTGCGTCAAGATTAGTTCTTGTGACGAGTTGTAGACACAACACTTAGTCAGTGAATCTTTTCGTTATCGTCAAATGGTAGTAGTATTTTCAATACAATGGCCATGACCTTCAAAGGGTTTGAGATGGCGGCAGCACAACACTTTTTGTTTTTATTAAAGTTATTACTTTAAGAACATAACACACGACTCAATGTAAAAATGCACTAATTGTGGCTTGGAGCATTGGGCTATCCATATAATTTGGCTGAAAGTTCTCATTAAATAGATTAAGCCTACAAAATTTCATATAATTTGAAGACTGGTTATATTTCACTGCATAATTTCTTTCTAATATATAATGGCTATTGCTAACATGCATAAGTGACGCATGTGGTGTGTGATGCACAAGTAATTTCAACCTTTGGATTTGTTTAAAACAATTTGGTATGCACAATCATATAGATTAAATCAAACAATTCAATTTACATGTTTACTTACATAAAGTTTTTAAATGGTGCGGGATCCCCGTTTTACACACACACCCACATTTATGCAGATGATTTCACTATCACTTTGTATGTATTGTTATATTATATTTAAATACTTAAGATCTCGTTTGACTTGTTAACCGCTGTTTTCAGTATACAGATGAGGAGGTTGAACGCTGTTTTGAAGAGTTTTATGAAGATGTTCACACAGAGTTCCTGAAGTTTGGAGAAATTGTGAACTTCAAGGTTCCTTTTTACTACTATATATTTATGTATATACGTTTGCATATTTATCAAATGATTTTAGCTTTAGTTTAGGTTAACATAGTTTTCAATATCTATGAATAGAATTTTTTATGTTCTACATGAAACATAGCAAGTGTTAATAAATGATGGTTTATATTTCTATCTTGCTATATAGAGTGGGATAAGAACAAATAGAATGGAGAACTTACACTGGCATTTATATACGTCTTGTTCTTGTACTCCTTTCTTATCATACATATAGAACCAATATTTTTGTAAAATAAAATAAAGTTCCAGGGGCATTTAGAAGTGACTAATGAGCCAAAAGGGGATATCACTTTTTCATTTTTGTGAAGTATATAAAATATTGTTGCCCCTATCTCTGGTTTCGCTGCATCTCCCACCTACACAATTACTTGCATCTCGGTGTATTAAACATATTATCTATATATCCCTGTCAGGTGTGTAAAAATGGTTCATTTCACTTGCGAGGAAATGTCTACGTACAGTACAAGTTGTTGGATTCTGCTCTGCTTGCTTATAAATCAGTTAACGGTCGATATTTCGCTGGGAAACAGGTATTGCATTACTTTGTCTTGTTTGCACCAGATGAATATCTTGAATGTTGCCAGTATGTTTGGATGAATTTCATGAAAGCATAGTTGATAATTTCTTGCTATAATGGTGGAGCAGTAATGTGTGGCCTTTGGTTGCTTCAAGCTTCTATAGGCGGTGTCGTGATTTTTTCAATAGCGGAAGTTACAGCCAGTAGAATTGCAGGAAAAATTGGCCATTGAAACCACTATCTTTCACATGGACAAAAACACATATTTACCTTGTTTTGTTTCTGTGTGAGAAAAAAGAAATAGGGAATTCCAGTTAACACGGACCCTTGCCTATTTCATTTCCACTAGTGCCGGCGCTCGCATCTTTTTCTGCCAACTCTGGTGGTTTCCTACAATCCACTGTTCTCCAAATTCATGTATCTCTATTACAGTGTTGCTTGATCTCTGTTCGTTTTTTGGGGTCTGTTGCTCTGTGCTGTGATCTGGGATTGATCACTATGTATGAGTCCTTAGTGTGAAACTGATTCACGTGTCTTCGGAAATTTGCTTGGGACTTCATCTATACTGTGTTCAATTACTGACTAATTTCCTGATTTTGTATTTATGTACTGTAACTTAAGTTATATCTAAGGAAAGCCTGACGAAATATTTGATTTTAAAGTTGGTAAATAGAAAGATTTAGGATTTTAGGTTTAATGTACAGAATATTTGAAACTTCGTTACATTGTTCAAATTTTTATCTGGCTATGATTTATGGCAGGTGAACTGTAAATTTGTTAATTTAACAAGATGGAAGGTTGCCATTTGTGGCGAGTATATGAAGTCAGGTTACAAGGTATAGAATAATATAATGACTATCTTTTATTTTGTCTTTTGGATTCAGCCAAGTGCTCCCGGTTCATTTGTGCAAATCATATGACCTTTGCTCTTGGTGGTTTCAAGTTAAGTTTTACAATCTATAAAATGCTGCAAAATGCTTTCAGTCAACAAATCATGCCCATAAATTGATGTTGTTCTTTTCTTTTACATCTTAACAGACTTGTTCCCATGGAACAGCTTGCAATTTTATCCATTGTTTCCGTAATCCTGGTGGAGACTATGGATGGGCCGATTCTGACAAACCACCACCGAAGTTTTGGGTTAAGGAGATGATTGCTTTATTTGGTCATTCTGACGATGATCATGGAAATTTTAGTGCACTGAAGCACTCCAGCAATGTCCCAAAAACAGATTCTGACAGGTGCGCTTTCAATTGATTACTGAAATTGAGAACCTATGTAAAATAATGTAGATGTAGAGTTGTTAATTTTGGCATGGTGGAGGAAAATCAGCGTTTATGATTAGTGTTTTAAAGGTAAAAAGCTTAAGAGTAAACATAATGCAACTTTTATTTAGTGTAGTAGTATTTATAGAACATTCAAGGATCAAGGTGAAGAATTTGTCAGGTAGAATTTGGTGATGTGATCACTGCAGGAAGCCACGATGTAGACAAAACCCTCACAGTCCTGACACGGTTTATAGTCTTCAATGAAGGAAATAAAATTCATTCAAAATAAGATTTCAGTCAAAAAAATTAATTTTTTTTTGAAGTCTACGCTATACAGCTTTATTTTTTCACTTGCTGCATTAAGGCTATGTTTGAGAGTTGAATTTTGGAGGGAACGGAAGGGGAATACTTTTTCTCCATGTCTAATTAAAATATATCATAACATTTATGAAATCCATTAAAAGAGTCATTGAAATATTATATAATCATCTATCATGTCATTCATTCAATTTTAAAAATCTGAAATATATGTCAGCATATAGACATAGCCCTCCAAAAGCCTCTAAAAACCAACTCCCAAACATTCCCCAAGAGAAAAAGCTAGTTTTACTGGTGATAAAATTTGTGGATGTAGAGAAAATATAACTTAGGATAACTTTCTTCTGATTGAAATTGAAGTTATTCAATCTGTCTCGATTTAAGTTGTCATAGTTTGTTTAATGATGTTTTGACAGTCTTTTGTTTAATGATGTTAATATTCTGTAATTGCATGTCTAGTTTGTACTTGTTCTTATAGTATCATAATCTTTTTCTAGGTATCACTCAAGAAGATCAAGATCTAGGGAGAAGGGTCAGTTAAATGGTGGTCGTTCTGGTAGAAGAAAAGAGGAAGATGAAAGTAAGCAAAGAACTCCTGATGAGGAGTGGAATACCGACTTTAAAGACAGCCATAAAAGGAAATGCAGGAACAGAACTCCTGATACTGATTCTAATAGGGAATGGTTAGAAGAGGTAGATAGGGAAAAGTACCATGAACACACAAGGAAAAGCTCATTTCGTAGGAACAAGGATGACAGTAGCAGAAGGCATGAAGAGTATTCTGATGTGGATAGGGTTACCATAAACAGGGGCAACAAAAAGCAGCACGACAGAAAAGGAAGGAACTCACGAAAGTGGAACCGGGATAGTAGGGACTGGATTTATGAGGCTGGATCTGATGAGGATAGTGATAGAGAAAGGAACCGTAGTAGCCAAAGGAAAGGATCGAGACATCATAGCAGGGGC
The DNA here is from genome assembly GCF_020283565.1 of Trifolium pratense. NCBI lineage: Eukaryota > Viridiplantae > Streptophyta > Magnoliopsida > Fabales > Fabaceae > Trifolium > Trifolium pratense. The sequence goes on along the minus strand of NC_060060.1, from coordinate 32,127,394 downwards.
AACAGTAATGTAACTGATGAATCTGAATCTGACATAGATAGAGAGCATGAAGAGTATTCTGATGCAGATTGGGATGCTATGACTAGGGACAATGAAAAGAACCATGGCAGCAAAGGAAGGAACTCACAAAAGTTGAACATGGATAGTAGGTACCGGGTATATGAGGCTGGATCAGATGAGGATAGACATAGAAAAAGGCATCATAGTAGCCAAATGAAAGAATCTAGACGTCGCAGCAGTTATGTAATCGATGAATCTGACAAAGATAGAGGAGAGATGGAAACACATGATTACTCTAGGGAAAGCTCGAGACATAGAAGATCTAGTCTTCAGGAGTACTGTGAAGACTATGAGAATGAAAATGACAAGATTGATGGAGGTTGGTCTCAGAAAGAGACTGACCAGCGAGCTTATCATCCCGAAAAGAAAAGATTAAGACACCAGAAGAAATTAGATTCCACCAATGGAGACAATAAGAATGTAAGTCATGAAAAGAGTGGAGAGTCGTCTAGCAAGATTTCAAGTTAAACTCTTTGGGATAAAGTTAAACTCTGAAAAATTGTTATAAAATGATAATAACTGCCATTTTAATTAAGAATAACTTTATTATCTTATTAGTGATAAAAATTGGTTAGGCGAGGAATGACAATTTTTTCAATGGAAAATAGTTGTAGACCGATGAATTTATTCTCTATGTTAATTAATGTTGGGCATAATGTTTCCCTAATGGAGTGGTTCTAAAATATTTCAACATGATATCATCGTATCATTTTTTCCAAGGCGTCCATCTTATGAGTTTGTGTATTTTGAAAGGAATTGGCATGTCCTTTTTTGTCCTGTGTTTTCTTTTTCCTGCTTTACTTTTGAATGAAAACTGAGTGGGATTGAAAGGTTCCCGTCCCTGTCGTTTAGTTTTTTGTTTGGTATAAAAGTATTCTACGGTCTGATTTAATTACTGAAGTAAGCTATGCTCTCTCGATAAAATGTAGGGACAACGTTACGGACTCATGAGTAGAATATAGAGACAATATAGAGGCAGAATAGAGTAAAAAAATCAAACATTTATTACAATATTAGTTGTAAACCATTTTTGTTCCTCTAGTCTACAAGAAAATTAGGCTATGTTTGGATTGGTGGTACAAAATAGAATGGAGCGGAATGAAACATAATGGAACGGAGCGGAATGGAGTATAGATACCATTCCATTGTTTGGATATATTTTATAAATATTCATTCCATTGCATACACCTCAATTTGGAGGGGAAAGAAAATTAGAAGATTGGATGGTATGAGATGGAATGGGTTCCATTGTGTTCCATTCCACTCCATTCATTTTTTGCAAATACAAACAATGGAACTTAGTTAGTTACCATTCCATTGCATCCTTTACCACCAATCCAAACATAAGAAACTTTATTAATCGATATAATTGATATTGAGTCTGCAATCCATGTCTAGATTTTGGATTCCATAAACTAGTGTTTTGATTAAAATGATACAATTTTTCTATGCATGCAGAGATTCCCTCTTTAGGTGTTCACATCTAAAAATAAAATACAGTGGAATTTGGTACGATAGACGATTAACGGAGTATTCAAGTGAACCTTAGACGAGAGCGTATCAAATGGGTATAAACGCAGTTGAAAACGAGAAGCCCGAATCTTTCTCAAGCCTATTGAGTTTAGCGGGGTTGTCAGGACTTTAAGACTTGATAATTAGGCGTTTTGATCATGCTCCACGTTTATGGTGCCACTAGCATTAGAGGGCAAAGAATACAAACACCACTTTGGGAACTACGATTACTTGTGAAGGGAAGATTTAACGCACTATCCGCCAAATAAGGCAGGGACTTAAGTCTCCTTCAATCACATCTCTCATACTCTCTCCATCACTAATTTGTCTCTATCTCTCTCTTGCATTTTCTCTCTTTTTATTATTTTTATTTATATTGATCTTTTTATTTCTTCTTGCCATTGTTTTCTTTGAAGGAAGGAAGATGATGATCCATCCTCATAAGGCAAATGATCAGTAGGCTGCACTTTTTGGCCAATATAGGGCTACCGTTTGCCTATAAATATCAAAGTTTGTACTAAATTTTAACCAGAATCAATAATCTATTTATACAATTTTTATCTTTTAATTTTTATACATTTCTTAAGTCAATAGTGAAACATCCCTACACGTCATACTTAATACTATTTGGAGTAGTTACCCACAACTTGGGACAAAGTTCCTCCCTGAACGTAATTGTTTAAAGAAAAGGGAATTACAAGCTGACGAGAACTATGAGTCGATTTCATGACTAACTTTCAAGTTCAACAACAATAGATAGATATATTTTTTTTAACTAAAATTAAATTTGACCTTTTTTTTTTGAGTAAAAACGACATTCATTCATCAAATTAATAGAATACATCAATAATACAATTCAAAATCGCTAAAATTGAAAAACGTTAATTTGCGAACAAACTTGTAGCACTCACGTTATTTGAACTTTTAATATATTTTTTTGGTTACAAGAGAGAAAAACAAAAACAAAACTTCGATAATTGAACTTTTAATTTATCATATTGTTGAAAATTATCATTTGCTAGACCAAACTTCGACAATAATATAACTACAAATGTATATCAATAAGTAAAATTCATAGATTTATTAAAAACAATGTAAAATTGATACACTATTTAAACATTTTTTCCTCTTTTTTAATGAGAAGTATTTAATTTTTTTATTTTTTGACAATTGTATTTGAACTTGTTTGGGGTTTTAATAGTTGAAGCTACAATTTGTCAACTATACTAGTGCTTCAATAACTCCATTTCACATTTTTCATAAAATTTAATGGAACGAGGGATAGTTATATATGCTAAATTTATTTGGAAAGAGAAAGTAAATGGTAAATTTAAAGATGGTAAAATTAAAGAAAAAACAAAGAATAATAATCCACTAAGTTGGTTTAAGAGTTTTATGGTAAAATAAAATGAGAATTAAAAAGAAAATGATGGAATAATATTTATTTAGATTGGGGGCAGTGACGTAATTTGACGTGGTTAGGTTCGTGTGCGGTACGGCACAGCAGAGCACAACACACGCTTAGTTTGTTGTAAGTTGTAACAGATTGATCAATAATATATACTGCGAGCGATCTTCGTTGCATTGCATGTCGTTGTTTGTTGCTTCTTCATCGTTGTTTGTTTGTTTGTTTATTCTATATACATACATACATACTCTGTAATGTAATGTAATGTTGTTGAGGAAGTTAGTAAGTATTTTCCTCTCCTTTCGCATGTTTATTTGTTAGATTATTATTATTATTTATGGAATTCTATAATTGTTGTTAGTTAGTAAGTTTGTTTATTTGAACTGTTTCCTTTCTGTATCCCATTGAATTCAATTCAATTCCTCTACGCGTGAGTGAGTGAGTGAGTGCGTACACATTTCATTCCTCTTTTTTAGTTTTCAACATTTCATTATTTCGGGATCTATTCTTTCTATCATATTTCCCCCAAACCAAATAAACACACACTCTCGCCTGCATTGCATTGCATTGCATCAATTTAATTTCGATTGGATTTACGTCCTTAATCAATCAATCAATTGATTGATTAATGTAATGGGTTGTATATGCTCCAAAGGCAGCAAATCTACAAATGAATATGTTGCCCAAAACCACACAACACAATTCAATCCAAACAAATCATTAAAGCATTTGCTTCTCAATACTAATGATTCGACTGCGCGCCTCATATCCAACACTTACTCCCATGATGAACGACACAAACAAAATAATATTGTTGGAATAGGAAAATATGATCATGATCATCATGATGATGACCACGATGACGAAAAGAGGATAAGCAGATGTTTGAGTTATGGGGATAGGGGATCGCTTATTGTTGTTGGTTGGCCTTCTTGGCTCACTTCTGTTGCCCCCGAAGCCATCGCTGGTTGGATACCTCGCAGACCCGACTCTTTTCACAAATTGGACAAGGCAAGCCTATTTTTATTTTATTTTTCCTATAATCCACTGCTAGCTAATTCATGTCTTTATTATTTATCACACTGCAGATTGGTCAAGGAACTTACAGCAGTGTTTACAGAGCTCGCGATCTTGAAACTAACAAAATTGTTGCTTTGAAGAAGGTTAAATTCGCTAATATGGATCCCGAAAGTGTTCGTTTTATGGCAAGAGAAATTGTTCTCCTAAGAAGGCTTGATCATCCAAATGTCATGAAACTTGAAGGAATGATTACTTCAAAGCTTTCTGGTAGTTTGTACCTTATTTTCGAATATATGGAACATGATCTTACCGGCCTTTCAACAATGCCTGGCAACAAGTTTACTCAACCACAGGTACATTCTTATGTTTGTATTTGATTTTAGGAATCAAAACCATTGTATCTGTTAGATGGAAGCTTTCAGCATTTTAAATTGAATATTTCCTCTAGGATTATAGTGGTATATTAAGACATGAGATATATTGAAATCAATATTTTTCTCCATCCGTGTATCTTTCTGTTGTTGTTAACTTGTCTAGTGTATTGTAATGCAGCCAATGCACTTAATTTTTCTGTCATGCAGCCATTTAACTTGTTATTTGAAGCAGACACAAAGTGTGTTTTAAGCAAAAAGACAAAACAATAGTGTATTTTCTTAAAAGGAGGTCATTGGTGGTTTCAATCCTGCTGTGTTTACAACTCTTAAGCTACATGTCTAATTTTTCTATACATTAATTGGCTTCATGTTCTTTTTCTTTTCCCAATGCGCTAAATATTTTTTGTCATGCTTCAGATCAAGTGTTATATGCAACAAATTCTTCGTGGTCTTGAGCATTGTCACAGTCGCGGTGTTATGCATCGTGACATCAAGGGCTCAAATCTTCTGCTTGACAATAATGGCAATCTGAAGATTGCTGATTTTGGGCTTGCAACTCATTTTCAGCCATCTCAAGGGCAACCTTTAACAAGTCGTGTAGTTACCTTGTGGTACCGGCCACCTGAACTTTTGCTTGGAGCTACGGATTATGGAGTTGCTGTGGATTTATGGAGTGCTGGTTGTATTCTTGCAGAACTACTTGCCGGGAAGCCTATAATGCCTGGACGAACTGAGGTAAAACTAATCTTTTGTTCTAGATATGTATTAGGAACTGAGGAAATTATTGTAAAATAGAATGTATTATTTGCTAAATGTGATTGATTACAAGAGTTTCCCCCTATAACCCCCAGAGAAAACTCCTTCACAGGAAAAGAATTCCCTATGCTCTGTGAAAGCTGAAGGTAAAATGGAATATCAATAAATGCTTTCTACCCATCATCTCACCACCCTATACTTCCCTTTGGCACTATATTTCCCTTGCCTGTAACTAACTCTGCTCCCCAATCTCTTATGCAATCTCTTCTTCACCCCTTCTAGAATTTTGGTTCCCTGCTAAGAGTGTCAATTGGACCTATATCATCTTTGGGCCGAACAGTATGTAGATTCTACATCTTATTGGACATACTGAAAGCTTTTGCATATGTTATCTTGAACATTCCAGTTATGGTGAAATAAGTGTCGAAGTAATAGGTCCTTTTTATCTACTTGTATTTGTAATGTAAAAGACATTTACAGATTCACTTGGTGTAAACTAGAAGAAACGTAAATGATCATTGCATTTCTAACATGTTAGTTTTATAACAACTTAAATTATCTGCAACTATGTTGCTGATGAGAATAAGGAGCTTACAAGTAAAGACAGGTCTTATAAACCATCGACAAAAGAGGGAAGCCAGTATGCTTTTTTATCTCGTTTGAAATACTGAATTGTTTTAATATTTCTTTTCATTCAACTATCTGATTGGCATAGATATATTTCTATGATTTAATTGGGTGGTCGTGGGCACTAAGATCTGGTAATATATCATTATAGGTGGAGCAACTGCATAAAATCTTCAAGCTTTGTGGATCTCCTTCTGAAGAATACTGGAAGAAGTCAAAGCTACCACATGCGACAATTTTTAAACCTCAACAACCTTACAGACGTGTTGTTTCTGAGACATTCAAGGATTTTCCTTCATCAGCACTGAGCCTCTTGGAGGTCTTACTTGCTATTGAACCAAGCGATCGTGGAACTGCATCTTCAGCACTTCGGAATGAGGTAGCTATAAGTTATCTTCTTCGTGAATTGACTCAACAATTATTTTACCAACTGTTTTTCTTAGTCAATATCATTTTTCGTGTTTAGTTCTTCACATCAATGCCACTTCCTTGTGATCCATCAACTTTGCCAAAGTACCAACCGAGTAAGGAGTTTGATGCCAGACTTCGAGAAGAGGAAGCTAGAAGGTATATCTTCTTTTAATCTTCTTATCATCATAGATTCTCATGTGATTTTGTCATATCTGATGTTTTCCTTATCTGCACAAATAGCAAAAATGTGCTGCTAGTGTAGTAGTGTGCTTCGATGATAATTTGTCTTTTATATTGATATGAGAAACTAAAATCTCAAGGGGAATGACATTATTATTTTCAAAATTTGATTTGCAATGACTAGAGTGATAGAAAGGCTCCCGTTTCTCACTTTTGCATTCTCTTGGAGATATTGATTTTCTGAACTTATTACTCACGCAACAAGTATCCAAGTTTCTTCTTTTTTCTTGTCTCCTCTATTTTTTGGCCTTTTTTATTTTGAGATAGCACCATTATTCTGATTTGTTTCTGTTATATTTTTCTTTAGCAATACTTTTCATTTGTCTATCTCACTACTGTTGTTACTATTTATTTTAAAACAGACGACGAACAGCAAATAAAGGACAAGGAAGACAGGAATCAGTTGGAAGGAATTTTAAAGAGTCTAAAGTTGTGCCAGCACCTGATGCTGATGTTAAGCTTCAGGCATCAATAGAGGTACTGAAAATTATTAACATAGTGTTAATGGAACTTTTTTGCTATAATTGTTTAGATTTACCTGATTCAGCATTTTCCTTGTGATTACTTTTTTCAGCAGAAGAGACGGGGGCAGTGTAATTCAAAATGCATTAGTGAGAAGTACAATCCTGAAGAGGAAGGAGGTTGCTTGCCTCTTGAACCTGCAAAGTCAAGAGCACATACTATCTTCTCTCATTCGGGCCAGTCAATGCATCCAAGTGCATATGGATCGTCACGCAATATGAATTTGAAAGAGGAAGTTGTTCTTACTGGCCCTGATCGTGTCTTTACATCAAGAAACTCTGAATTGAGAAAACAAAATTCCTACTGGCACGGTAGGACTGCACAATTATCAAGATTTTCTAATTCACTTGCAGTTCGAGGTGATTCACGGTTTGATATGGGTGGAGACCGTAATTTGAATTCACAGTGGCTAGAGGATCAATTTGATATGAGATCTAGTCACTTGCCTGATGGTGAGTCCAATCATTTGCTGGATGGAACCAAACATTCACGCAAGAAAGACTTCCATCTATTCGGGAGGGATCGTGCCATGGTAAAGAAATGACTTACAAACACTAATTTGTGCAATTGTTATTTTGTTTTCGAGTCAGCATTACATGCTCCTCTCTGATATTATGGAAGACGATGAATTTGATAGATGTTGAGACCATGGTCTGGTTGTCTGTCTTAATTTAAAAATTTCCTAGCAATGTGTGTATTGTTTTCCTACATATATACGCACCACAAGTATAATGCTAGAGGCCTGGAATCTATTGTGGAATTCTTGAGAATGTTCTTTTTTATCATAATTAGTTGTTTATGCTCACTGTGACTATGGAACTCTCTAGTAAATGACTCGCTTTTATTTGTGATTGCAGGGTCATGGTCCCAAAAATTGCCACATCAACTATTCTGGACCACTATTTCCTCCGGAGGATAATCTTGAAGAGATCCTTAAGGAGCATGAAAGACAAATCCAACAAGCTGTGCGCAAAGCTCGTCTGGCTAAGGAAAATAAAAAAGGCTGACAGTGAGAATGGCCAAACTGAGTCACTATTTCACCAAGTGAGAAGTGGCAAGTGACATTTCAAAGGAGGGTTTTGAATTTTGATGCATTTAATTTGGGACAAGGACATTTGAACACATTATTGGGCCTATGGCAATGGCAAGATAAACATTTTTGTTTTGGTAACTTGTCAAAATCTTGATGCCCAGAGATTATGGCTAAAACTAGGCTTCAATGTTCTGAGTCTGACACAGTAACACACACATAGGATATTCATAACTACCGTAGAAGGTATTGTACAGTACAAAAGATCTTACCAACAAACTTGCAAGTTTCAGGAAGTATAGAGAAAAATGAAATTCATAGCCATTGATTGTATAAATTATAAAAATTTTGTGGTTTATATTAAATTAACACACAAGTGGATTGTTTCATTTCGGATGGTGAGGTCATTTCCATGGTATTATTAGCTTTGTACATTTTTCAAATTACATTTTTTTTCTTCATTTAACTAGATTAGACATTTGTATGTTTATAGGTATTGGCATAAGAAATTCAGGATAATGCAACAAGTATTACATTATTATTTTATTTTAAATACTAATTTTATGCCGTATAAAAAAAAATACTCCCTTGTGTCCTTTTTATAAGGAAGATTTTGGGAAAAAAAATTAGTCCTTTTTATTAGAAACTTTGACCAATTTTCAAATGTTTTAAATGTTTGATTTCACTTATGTCCTTATTGATTATGAGAGAGAATATTAAAAATAAGAGTATATATGAAATAAATTTAAATTTATAGGAGTATTAAATGAAAGTAACTATTTACAATGTGTTTTCAATGTAATTTTTTCAAAATGTTTTTTATAAAAAAAAAAAGGACTGAGGGGAGTACTATCTTGTATCATTTTACCTTTTTAACCTTTTGATGGTTGTATTTAATAATTATTTTGTGCCTCATTTGGATTCAATCAATATTTCGACAACAGTTTTTTAACCAATGTTTATAATTTTATAAAGATGGGTTTAATTTGATGTGATAGTGTAAAAATTTTAACACATATATCCAAAAAATTTAACACACCCCCCGCAGGTACATATGGATTGGTCTTTATGTTAGTAGTATAGTTATTTGATATTATTATAAAAAAAAAATTAGTCTTTATTTTATTAAATAATATTATTATGATATTATTGAAACTCTGGCCGACATTTTACAAGGCTGGGATCACAAACCGTAAATAAAAAACTAAATATATTAAAAATTGTATCCTCAATGTCTTAATAAAATAAAAAAAGAATAATGTTAGGAACACACTCTTTAACAAACACACTACAACACACTCTCTTTTATTGGTTAAAATTCACATGGGTCCCATAAAAAAATGTGGACCCATATAATTTTTATGGGACCCATATAAATTTTAACCAATAGAAAAGAGTGTGTTAGAGTGTGTTCGTTAAAGAGTGTGTTGCTAGCACTCCTCATAAAAAAAAACCACACTAATTATTAACTCCGAAGAATAATGCTAGCAATACATTCTTTAACAAACACACTCTAACACACTCTCTTTTATTGGTTGAAATTCACATGGGTCCCATAAAAAAATGTGGACCCTTATAACTTTTATGGGACCCATATAAATTTTAACCAATAGAAGAAGGTGTGTTAGAGTGTGTTTGTTAAAGAGTGTGTTGTTAGCATTTCTCTTACTCCGAATGAGATTAGGCGTTAATATTGTTGCCTGTTTTGGTTTTGACACGCACACTCACTCACTATTTGAGTACTTAAAGGAAAAGAAAAAGAAAAAGAAAAGAAAAGAAAGGGTATTTGTATTTAGCGGCGAGGGGAGGGGAGGGGAGGGGAAGGGAAGAGTATAGAATTGGGAAAGAATATTGAATTGAAGAAGACGAAGACCACATTCATTCATTATGAGCAACGAATAGTAAGTTCTTCAACTTGTTATTACTGTTAGTAAGTATTGTGTTGTTAATTGTTAACTGTAAGAAGCATTGATCGTTTGATTTTCAGCGATTACCTGTTTAAGCTTCTGATAATCGGAGACTCCTCCGTTGGAAAGTCATGTTTGCTTCTCAGATTTGCGGTTCGTTCCTTTCTATTCTCTCTCTCTCTCTCAGATCCTCCTCCTCCTCCTCCTTTAGTAATAGTAATACTCACTCACCCTTTCTTTTCTTTTCTTTTCTCACTCAGGATGACTCGTATGATGACAGCTACATTAGTACCATCGGAGTCGATTTCGTAACCAACTAACTAACTCTCTTTTTTCACTATTATATCAATCAATTACTATTTATTATTATTATTATTATTATTTATTGCTGCCAGAAAATCAGAACTGTGGAACAACAAGGGAAAACCGTCAAGCTGCAGATTGTATGTAACTAACTAACTAACTAACTATCATTCATTCTGCTTTTTTTACTATAATAATGAATTAATCATTTAATTATCTTTGTTTTAGTGGGATACCGCTGGACAGGAGCGATTCCGGACTATAACTAGTAGTTATTATAGAGGAGCTCATGGAATCATTATTGTTTATGATGTCACTGACATGGAAAGTTTCAACAATGTCAAGCAGTGGTTGCATGAAATTGATCGTTATGCAAATAACACTGTATGCAAGCTTCTTGTTGGGAATAAATGTGATCTCATTGACAACAAACTTGTTCACACACAGACTGCCGAGGTAAATAAATACTTTTAATTAGTCATATCCACTTTTCAATATTGGCTGGTCTGATCTACAATTTATTTTTCCTTGTCCAAAATAGTGGTGCCATTGAATTCAATGTAGAATTGTTCACTTAAAAGAATGCATGGGCCTGAATATATCAGTTACTCCTCCTAGTTTGATTGCCTGACTGACATATCCTTTGATGTTCATGGACATGAACCACAGGCATTTGCAGATGAGCTTGGTATCCCTTTCCTTGAGACAAGTGCTAAAGACTCCATCAATGTGGAGCAGGCTTTCTTAACTATGGCAGCAGAGATTAAGAACAAGTATCTACTATTTCTAGCTTCCCTTGTTTCATTTATCATCATATCTATCGATTCACAAATGATTATGATTGCTTGCTATTATTTTTCTCAACATATGCAAAATTAAAATTGACAGTAGATAGATCATCATGAGTTTGTGCCATTTTCTTTTCCTTTTTTAAACTACACTTTTCATGTTTATTTTATTTATGCATGAATGATAAAATATGTTTTATATAAAATAATAACAAATTAAAGCTTTATCTGAGGAATAAGTGGTGGCCTTTCTTTGCAAGCTAAATTTCCATAATCAAGAGTTTGATAACAGATAATGTGTGCCATGCCAACATTTAATCCTTAACAAGTTTTAGATTTATCTAGTGCCGTATTCTTATGGAGTATCAATTTTCTAATCACGTTATTTCTTTACTTTATTCATGCACAACATGACTTGTTTTGGACCTTGATTTGAATATGCAGGATGGGAAGCCAACCAACTGGTAGTAAGTCTTCTGAATCTGTTCAGATGAAGGGGCAACCAATCCCACAGAAGAGCAATTGTTGTGGTTAGGTTGAACTTGTAAATTTCCATCTCTTTTTTAACTCTTATAGTAAAATAGAGAGACCGTGTTTCTTTAATCTGTTATGACATGGATGTTTCAGTCACTGCCAAAATACCATCTATTTAATCCTTGGATAATATAGTTTCTGACTCTTATGGTGACTACTCAAATATAGAGTGAATAGGAAGCAATTTCTTATACGCATAATATATTAGCTTAAGGCTTTGACCATACAATTTCGCAAACATATTTCATAAGTGCACACAGCAATCGAAGTCATTCCCAGTTAATGCTATGCGTGCAATATATACAATAGATTGATTGGTGATGATACTTTCTATGTTGTAGAGGCCTTCAAAACCGAGCTTATACTTTGTTGGAAATCAACTTAGTTTGGCCAAGTCTAGGGTGGGTGAGTGAAATAGGTGTCCCATGGTGGAGCGGGACTCCCATGCATTTTCTGTCTAGTGCAATCCGATCCATCTATATCCTTTGGCACAAAACTTTTAATTATTAAACACACAATCAAAGACACGGGTTCCACTGGACATTGTCCAGTACCGGAGAGAATCCGTCCCCCTCATGGTGGGAGACTTATATTCACCATTAGATCATGAAAGTTTACATCAAACTATAATGAAGTTTCCACACCATCTTATCTCCTCTTTCATCTCTTCTTCCTCTGCTCCACACTCTCTCTTTCTTTCTTTTTCCCTTCTTTCTTTCTTTCTGCAACAAACACATAATATTAATGGAGCATAATTTCTCAAATATTTAAATGAATTTTTTCAAAAAAAAAATTAGGGTGGATAAATGATTAGAGATTTATGTTAAATAAATTTCTGAATTAATTCTTTAAAATTAAACTCCTTACAAAATTAACAGATTGATTTAAACATTGCACATGATTATTAACCTCACCCATTAAGTATCAAATTAACTTTCATAAGAAGCTTGTGTTTTTGGAAGAAAAAGTGAAGAGAATTGCTTCAGGTATTAAGAAAACAAGAGAAGTTTGATTTAGTAACCTAAATGCATCAAAAGTTACAATTTATGATATTCAAGATAAGATCTCAGATATTGAGAAAATCATGGTTTGTGGGATTGAAATTTGAGAGCAAAAATGATGGTGTGTTTGACAGCGGCGGTGGACTAGGGAGTACTATGCGCATACAAAAAAAATTGGTCTCTCACAGTGAAAGACTCGTTCTCCTTACGTACCCTAGAAGGCGCCACTTAATTTTGATAGTCTTGTACGATATTCAGCCTGCACAAGATCGCCTTTTTTTTTCTTGCTGCCATGGGGTCTTTGTGTCTTCCTTCTTTTCTATCAAGTTTTGACTTGCCTTTCCTCCTAAAAAACAAATAATTCAGCTTAAACTTAATTAAAAAAGATGGTGACAAGTTCGCTATACATTAAATCAGACGGGTTATGATATCCAAGTTTGCTGAATTGATTAAAAATATTTATACTTATCCAATTTATCACGTCTTTAATGGTATTATTATACTGTAGTAAATATTATTTATATAAAATATACTTTTACATAACCAAGCATGAATAAAAAATATATATATTTTAAAGATTTAAGCTACTTTGATAAACTAACCCCTAAACTCATTAAGGATTTTTTTAAAAAATAAAAATTAACTATTGTAGTGATTGATATCTGGCCAAGATAGAATGCCAAGATGGAATGAAAAAGATAACGATGATTCAAAGAATGTCCTTGTTTGTTCTTCATTCTCGTAAACCACTTTTCACGCATATTTTACATCAATATCAATAATAATAGTTTAAAACTCAGATAAAAAAAAACTCAAAAAAAAAAAATGGAAATCAAATTTAGTGTATGCTGCAGTAGTTAAGTTAGTTACGATTCATTTGAGAATATTGTGAAGACCATGATCTCAAAATACATTGATATGGAGAAGTTATTATCCAATGCATGTATGCTTATTATTTATCCAGTGATAAACATATTACATGATAAAACCATACAGAATCCCAGCCAATACAAGTGTTGACTGGTTGACCTACACACAGAGGCTCAGATTTTATCTAAACAGAAGACACGAATTATTCTTGTTTTAGAAATAAATCCCTAGTCTTCCAAAATACTGTATGACCCCAATTAAAAACATAGAAAGACTTTCAAGCATAATTTACTTCTACAATAGTGATGGGCTGCTTCACAATATCGCACAACAGAGAACTATATGGGCACCAGAAGATATCAAGTAACATGTGAACAGCATATACATTATATCAGCTGCAGACTTGCAGGTGCAAAATAAAAAACCAACCAAAGAGATGATTGGAATTTCTTTCCTCGTTTCACCTGCATGCACCCGCTAACCGACAACTGAGTTTAGTCAGCTCAATAGTAATATGATTCCCCTTTCACAGAATCGTTAGGGTGTTAAACACAATCATTTGAAAGTGCCGAACCGAAAAGATCGAATTGACTCAGATCCACCTACCCTTCGAGCAAGAAAAGAAAGAAGAACTCGCTTTCGCTAGGCACCAAAGGCTTCTTTGACTTCTAGCTTCCCTTGAGCCTGGTTAAGAAAGGAAAGCCGGCCCAATCCCAGCTTATGAAACAAGAGAAAAGATCACAGTGGCAAGATCTAAGATCCTTGATTTAAGTGAAGGAATAAAACCAGCTACTCTCATCTCTTTCTATTAAGGAATTGAATAGTTACTCATATTCAATAGCAGGGGATTCTATACAAGCACTTGAATGACTTAAAAAAATTCAGAGACGAAAGCTGTAGATAACCCTAAGTTGTTAAGCCTTTAAAATAACTAAGCTAACCTAAACATTTGTCCTACATGTGGAGTTTCTTTCAAATTATATATACATCTCACGATAACTGCTGAATAATAAAATTCAATTAAATTCAATTCAAATAAATTTAACTAACAAAATGCATATTCAAAGAGTAATAGAACATTGGAGATGCAATATACCCGTGCCTTAAAAAATAAAGCTGTTTCTTCATATGTGATGAAATTAGTGATCATTGATAAGTCCACCAACTATGTAAGCACGAAAGGGAATTTAATATGTAAACATGAATCACAGATCTGCAAGCGAACCCGGTAAAAAGATGAACAAAACATAACAGTGTTTTAGAACCTTAGGAGGAATTGACAGTAGAGCTAATTACTCACCACACATATCATACACTGGCATAGGAAATGATGATAAATAAATCCTTATAAGAAAGGAAAACAAAGTTGAAAAAGAATTATAAGAAACAAAAACAAAATGAACAATGCTGATCCTGATAGTGAGCAGAGCAGCATAGAATGAAAAACAAAGTAATACTATATCTATAACAATAACAATATAAACTCTCTCTCCGTCCCTAGTCCCGGATGAATAAGTTCTCAAGATGTACAGCAGGGCTTGGTTGTATTGGTGGTTTCGGATCCCCCAACGGTGATGGTCTTGCCTTCTTTAATATTGGCAGCAGCAGCAGCAGGTTCATTGGAAGACAGTGATTTCTTACTGATTATGCGGTATATCTCTCCAAGGATTGTTTGGAAAGCCTTCTCCACATTGGTTGCTTCGAGAGCAGATGTCTCAATGAAAGAAAGGCCTTCCTTCTCGGCATAACTCTGAGCATCCTCTGTGGCAACAGCGCGGAGATGCTTGAGATCAGTTTTGTTGCCAATCAACATGATGACAATGTTAGCATCGGCATGGTCCCTGAGTTCCTTTAGCCATCTTTGGACATTGTCGAAAGTAGTGGGTTTGGTGACATCATAGACGAGAAGAGCACCGAGGGCACCACGGTAGTAGGCACTGGTGATGGCCCTGTAGCGTTCCTGTCCGGCAGTATCCCATATCTGAGCTTTGACAGTTTTTCCCTCAACCTGCCAAACAAACCATCATAAGTTCATAACCAAGACATTTACTAAGAGATTCTCTCTCATTTCATTCAATTTGAATGACTTTGATGATATAATAATTTAATGAATTAATAATAATAATAGTTAGAAAACATATGAAAGGGATTAATTAATAATACTACTATAACATTGATTAGAGCATAATAATAATAGCCAGCAGCCCTAAAGAAACGGTTAATGCAAATTGCAAGTTACTACTACTGTCTGTCTGTCTTACTGCTAAAAACAATGAATCTAATCCATCCATTCATCCATTGGTACAATGAGCCGCGAGATCTGAGTGAGAGAAGAAGAATTAACGAACTAACCTGAAGGGTACGAGTTGCGAATTCGACGCCAATAGTGGACTTGGACTCAAGACAAAACTCGTTGCGAGTGAATCTGGATAGAAGATTCGATTTACCGACGCCTGAATCGCCGATAAGTACTACCTTGAACAGATAATCGTATTCTTCCTCTCCTCCTCTACGACTCATCTTTCTTTCTTTTTCAACTCACTCTCTCTTCTTTTTCTTTTTCTTTTCACTCTTTCTCTCCTTCATTTCTTTTTTATACAATCATTTTTTTTCTTTCTTTCTACAAAGTACAAACATCTCTTTCGTTTTTCATTTTTTTTAAACACTGAAAAAATGGTATGAATATTTGTTAGTACACTTTTTTTTTTTTTACAAAATATTTGTTAGTACATTATAACCTTTTTTTTATTTATAGGTTAAAAGGTTAAATATGATTTCAGTCTTTATTAGTTGGTACAGTGGAGATCGTCGTTGTATTTGGTAGGGAGAACCATTGTTTGATCACGACAACTACGATCGAGAGGAGGCTTGAACCACTCAGAACTGACCTCCAAATCTGGTTAGACAATCCAATGGACCGGATACATGGTGAAAAACCAATAAATACCAAAGTGTCTAAATCACCTAAAAAAATGTTATGGCTCGTTTGGTGTGCGGGATAGCATAGTGACAGGATAGGATATAAAACAGAATAAGGATATGATATGATAACAGCAGGATAACAGTTATACTCAGTTACCATATCCTGTGTTTGGTGCACACAATAACAAACATGATAACTATTATCTTTTATTTTTAATATATACCTGCTCATAATAATATGATAAGATATATAACATATTTAAATGACAAAATTACTCTTGTAAAACAATTATTATTTTTTTAAAATTATTTTGTAATACTTTGAATTTTATAAATAAAAAATATAAATAAGTAATCAAATAATAACTTTATATAATTTAAAATAAAAATCATGAGAAAATAATCAAGTTTAATTTTTATATGAATCATGATCAAATAAATAACTCAATAATATATACATGTTAGATAAGCCAAATAATTATATGATATATCTCATACGTAAATAATAAAACTACTATTGCAAAATAATTATATTTAATTTTTTATAAAATTTGAATTAATATCCCTATTTGTCAATTTTTTTAATAATCATTTTACTTTAAAATATTGTAATTTTAGTAAAATTTTGATTTTTTAGAAAATATAAATTACAAAATTACCCGTGTGAGAAAATCACATATATATTTAAAAATTAATTATTTTATTATTTATATTTTATTAATTTTATTTTATGTATTTTAAAATATATTTTATAAAATAAATCAATAATTTTTTTCCTTATCCTATCCTGCTGGTAACCCAGCTCAAATTCAAGATAAGAATTATAACTAGAGAGACAGGATAGGATAAGCTTCAGGATTAATTTATCATATCCTGCTGTATCACCAAACACTGGATTGCGGCAGGATATAATACAGTTATTGTATCATGTCTCTTATCATGTTCCCTTATACATCTCGTTTACTAATAATAATAATAATAATAATAATAATAATAATAATAATAATATATAACAATATATAAAAAATGATAGGTGAGTTTGGGCTGAATTTTTATATTGTCCAAATTACCCTTCATTTTAAATTCAAATTTTAAATTCAAATAACACAATGGTTCTTTCTTATTAAGGTCTTCCAACTATCACAATTCTTGCAGAAATTTAAATAAGATACATTTTTTAATTGCAAAACTTTATTAATCTCTGATTTTTAATTTCATAACATAAGGTTTTTTTTTAACATAAGTTAAACATATGCGGACGTTTTGTTCCGCGCCTATATGACCAGTTAGTAATAATAATGAAAATTAGAAACGGATTGTTTGTTGTATTGTACTAGGGCTTATGGATCGTGGGCCGATGCTAACTGGGCGACCCGTTTTAGGGGTTTGAGTGAGTATATTAGAAAACCTAGATTAACTCTTTCTTCCTTCGTTCCTTCTTCCTTCATTTCCATTTGCGCGATCGATTCATTCGAATAGGAATTGAGAGAAGAAGAGTCTCTCTTCTCAAACTCAACTCTCGTTCCTTCCATTATTATTACTGTAAGTGCCGCCGTTTTATTACTTATCGATTTCTGCTACGCTTTCTCAATTTTCAATTCAGCAGCATACTACTACTACTACTACTACTTAACTCAGATTTGTGGTGTTTGCTTTTTTGTCATCAGATCTCAGAACCACTGCTGCCAAAGCAACAAACCACCCATGGCTCTCGTCAGTCACTTTTTTTTTTTTTTTTTACTTTCAATACTATACTATCTCGTTGTTTATCTACTTTACTTTCAATTACTGATTGATTAATTAATTAATTTTGTAGACCCTTCACGCTACCAAGGAAAACAAAAATGCTTACAAGACTCTAATTACCGCTGAATATGCCGGCGTTCAAGTTCAATTGGTTCCAGATTTTCAGATGGGTGTTTCCAACAAAACTCCTCAATTTCTCAAGATGAACCCTATTGGAAAGGTCTTTCTTTTCCCATATACTAATATATAATCATAATCATCATCAAATCAAATTATAACTAGTAGTATTTATTATTAATTAACTTCCAGGTTCCTGTCTTGGAAACCCCTCACGGTCCTGTCTTTGAGAGCAATGCCATTGCTCGCTATGGTATGCTTACCGTTTATCCATGTCTCTTTTATCTACATTTATTATGCCTTCTTGTCATTCACTATTGTCTGGGTTTGCTGCAGTTGCCCGATCCAGTGAAAACACTTTGTTTGGATCATCTCCCATTGATCAGGTACCTGTAGTGTCAACGATTTTTATTCTGATATATATTGCATATCACTGTTTTAGACGCTTAATTATATCTTCCTTTGGAAATGTCCTCTTGTTTCATTCTCTTTGTATTTTGCTGTTTCAGGCCCACGTTGATCAGTGGATTGATTTTTCTTCTTTGGAGATTGATGCCAATATTATCAAGTTGTACCTGCCAAGACTTGGATTTGCCCCCTACCTTCCTCCAGTAAGTTGTGTATAATGTTTTTTTTTTTTCAATATTCATTAGTGCTTTGATAATTGGTTTGAATTTTTTAATCACCAAGTATTGATAGCAATTATATAATGTTATTTGAGTTAGTGGCAATTATTCAAAAGTAATGAGAGGCGTTTTCTGAAATCAATTGGTATGGTCAGAAACAAATGTATCTCCAACTATTAAGTTTTTAACATCTAGTTGGTACAACAATCTCTATCTTGATTGGTTTGTAATACCTGTTAACTTACCCTTTTACTGAATGTTTTCCTCTTTTTGAATTATTTGTCTGAATGAAGGCAGAGGAGGCTGCAATTGCTGCATTGAAGAGATCATTTGAGGCTTTGAACACTCACCTTGCCCAAAATACCTATCTGGTGGGGGATTCTGTTACCCTTGCCGACATCATTACAACAGTCAACTTGTATTTGGGTTTCTCTAAACTCTTGGTCAAGAGTTTCACCTCAGAGTTTCCTCATGTTGAGAGATACTTCTGGACCTTGGTCAACCAGCCAAATTTCAGAAAGATATTAGGCCAGGTTAAGCAGACTGAAGCTATGCCACCTATTCAATCTGCAAAGAAGCCTGCCCAGCCTAAGGAATCAAAGCCCAAAACCAAAGAAGAACCAAAGAAAGTGGCTAAATCAGAGCCCGAAAAGCCCAAAGAAGAAGCTGAAGAGGAGGCGCCCAAGCCCAAACCCAAGAATCCTCTTGATCTTCTTCCTCCAAGCAAGATGGTATTGGATGACTGGAAAAGACTCTACTCTAACACTAAGACTAACTTCCGTGAGGTTGCAGTCAATGGTATTGTTCATTTATGCTCCTGTAGTTTATCTTTTTCAAGTGTTGTAGCTTTTAGGATTATGATATTTGCTTACATCCTTCTGGATTATGAATGTATTGTAGATAACTTGTCAATCTAATTCCTGTTTGACTTGCAGGATTCTGGGACATGTATGATCCGGAGGGATATTCTCTCTGGTTTTGTGACTACAAATACAATGATGAGAACACTGTTTCTTTCGTGACACTGAACAAGGTTGGAGGATTTCTTCAGAGGATGGATCTTGCTCGCAAGTATGCATTTGGAAAGATGCTTGTGATTGGATCAGAGCCTCCATTTAAGGTGAAGGGATTGTGGCTTTTCCGTGGTCAAGAGATTCCAAAGTTTGTCATTGATGAATGCTATGACATGGAGCTATATGAGTGGACCAAGGTTGACATCTCTGATGAAGCTCAGAAAGAGCGTGCCAGTCAGATGATTGAAGATGCTGAACCTTTTGAGGGTGAGGCTCTTTTGGATGCTAAGTGCTTTAAGTGAAAATTGTTCCTAGTTCCCATTGAAAGGCTATGGTTTTGTCGTGACTTTTTGGTAGAGTTTCGTTTCTTTCCTATTTTCTGCTATAGTGAAGTTTGAGATATTTTGTGATTTTATCAACGTTGAAACCTAAATGCTTGATTGTGGTAGATTAATTTTGATGGTAGCAGGACCAGTATTACTTACATGTTCTATAATTCTATATTTCTTTTTGATGTATGCATGTGTGAAGTTCGTTATTTGTTGGATTCATGGGATGCAATTTTGTTTCTTCTAGGTATTTTATAGAAAACGATGAAATGATATTAGGACTTACAAAATTCATTAAAAATTGTTATAAAAAAAGTTCAGCTGTGATCATGATGAGAGTTACAATTAAGTTTTAGTACAATTCTTTACCACTGATTACTGAACAACCGTGCTGTTAGGAATACTATAGTAAGTAACATTCATCATCGATGATGAATGATACATAATATTAACGATGATGAATGATACTTAATATTAACGAAAGAGATGAGAATGAAATCAATGATGAAGGATTCCTTGGAGGTTTAATATTAAGTATCATTCATCTTCATTCTCGTCTCTTTCGTTATTGTCGCATTTGTTCTTGCCACACTTTCTATTGTGACATTTTCCCTTAGTTCGTTTTTGTCACTGTCTTCCTTTCATTCTCATCTCTTTTGGCCTTCTATAATGACCTTTTCCTTTAGTTCATTTTTGTCGCTCTCATTAACACTGTTTTCGCTGAGATGATCTTGGTCCTGGTGTTTTAGTGTCGTTATCAGTTTGTTTTGCGGAGGGATCTTGCAGTGTTTGTTATAGTTGGAAAATCTTGTATTTATTGTCTTTAGCTTTCCCATATACTTCTCTTGTTCGTTTTGCTCCTTAAAATTTAATGATTAGTGAACAATGTTAAGTTGGTAAGGGGGATTTTCATCTATTTCAAAAGACTTTAGAGAAGGTTAGTATCTTATCCAAAATTGGAAGGAGGGGGGGGGGGGGGGGGGGTCCATGTCATTTAAAGTGACCTCAAGTGAGGTTAGTTTAATTTTCCATTTGATACAAGTTTCCTTTAATATGCACAAGTAAAATAATTTTGTGCTATGTAAAAATGTCGTTTTTACTATTTGGTCAATAAGTCTCATCATATCTCATCTCATTTATTATAATAGTGAAATTTATTAATCAAATGGTAAAAACTACTTTGTATAAAATAAGAAATTGACCTCACGCACCATAATCAGTCTAATTGGATCATGGAAAACACACTTCTCCAAGCTACCAATGGACGGTACAAAAATGACGACAGAATCAGTTGAATTTAATTTTAGTTGCATTACTTACAAAGAGAAGATAGATAAACTCAATGATATTACAAACTTTATTTATTTTTATAACATAAAATTATTAATAATATATTTTTTTAAGCTTTCATTATATCAATATTTTACTAATTTAGTTTATTTTTTGAAAAAAGTGATTTTTTTTTTTTGTAATAGTTCGCGGGTTAACCGTTTAACCCGCGGGCTTATACGGACCGGACTCGGGCTTAATATTATAACTCATTTATATTTCCCAACGGGCTTGTTCGTCCCGTTTAATATGCGTGTTTATGCGGAGCAGGTTAAACGGGGTGGGCTAGCCCACATACCCAGCTCTAGTGACTACTAAAATAAACTTATTAGTTATTACACATTGACTTTAGTAGCCGAAGATCTTCCACCATTGGATGAGTCTAACTATAGATATCCTATATATAAAAAAAAGGCTTAAATGCAGTTTTGCCCCCCCTGTTTTGATTAAATCGGAATTTTACCCCCCCTGTTTTAAAATGCGGATTTTTACCCCCCCTGTTTTATAATTATTTGGATTTTGCCCCCCTAAAATTCTGCTTTCAAGTCACAACTTCAAAGCTTCGCACACAAGCCAATTTGGATCAATAATTCACCAAACAGATATCGAAATGACCATAATCGAGTTATCTTTCCACAGAATCAAACCCCACTAAATTTGGAGTTACAATGAGAGATTAATTACCGTTTTAGTGAAGGTATGTCCCCTAAAATTCTGAACAAAATCTGCTTTCGAGTCACAACTTCAAAGCTTCGCACACAACTCAATTTGAATCATTAATTCACCAAATGGATACCGAAATGACCATAATCGAGTTAGATTTCCACAGGATTAAACACCACTAAATTTGGAGTTACAAAGATAGATTAATTACAGTTTTAGTGAAGGTTTGTCCAATTACTAATTTTACAGAAATCTACTTATGACCTTTAAATTCAACACCGTCTACCAAACACATCGTAACTCCAAATATGACGAAATTTAAATGACAACAAGGGTAATTTCGTTAGCTTTCCGGAAATGTAAATACTATTGAAAAATGAGCTACAGGGTGAGAGACATGACAAAAATACCAGTAGTAGTTCCATACATTAATTGATTTGGACAGACCTTCACTAAAATGATAATTAATCTCTCTCTGTAACTCCAAATTTTGTGGAGTTTGATTCTGTGGAAAACTAACTCGATTTCGGTCATTTCGGTACCAGTTTGGTGAATTATGGATCCAAATGGAAATCTGTGCGAAGTTTTGAAGTTGTGACTCGAAAACAGATTTTGTGCAGAATATTTGGGGGACATACCTTCACTAAAACGGTAATTAATCTCTCTTTGTAACTCCAAATTTAGTGGGGTTTGGTTCTGTGGAAATATAACTCGATTACGGTGATTTTGATATCCGTTTGGTGAATTATTGATTCAAATTGAGTTGTGTGTGAAGCTTTGAAGTTGTGACTCGAAAGCAGATTTTGTGCAGAATTTTGGGGGACATACCTTCACTAAAACGGTAATTAATCTCTCTTTGTAACTCCAAATTTAGTGGAGTTTGATTCTGTAGAAAGATAACTCGATTACGGTCATTTTGATATCTGTTTGGTGAATTATTGATTCAAATTGAGTTGTGTGCGAAGCTTTGAAGTTGTGACTTGAAAGCAGAATTTTAGGGGGGGCAAAATCCAAAAAATTATAAAACAGGGGGGTAAAAGTCCGCGTTTTAAAACAGAGGGGGTAAAATTCCGGTTTAATCAAAACAGGGGGGACAAAACTGCATTTAAGCCTAAAAAAAATATATAGTTTTTCAAATGGAAGCCTATTATCTAAATATATATAAGTTTCCTACTCTCTCCGTCCCAAAATATAAGCAAAAAGTGGTCAATAAAAATGAATGTATTTAGTCCAAATCTTTAATCAAATATATCAAGTTTCTTTGACTCGTTTTTGCTTATATTTTGGACGGAGGGAGCACGCTAGTGACATGTAACAAAAAAAAAAATAAGGAAGACGGATGATTTATGAGATTAGTTTATGATATTACGGTTTTTTTTTTTTGAAGAAGCTAAATTAGCCCACCCAAATTGGCACCAGAGAGAATCGGTTTATGATATTACGTTTACGGTTGATTTATGAGATTAGTTTTTATACATTGTCCTCCTCTCCTCCATATATAAATTATTGATTGATTGATTGATTGATGTTATTAGTATATGGCATGGGCAGAGAGTAATTAACTTTGTTAGGATCAACAAACAATAAATAAGAAATTGGCGTTGATGTAAAATGTATGGAAAACGTTAAAGAGATCATTGGAGATGACGACGTAACAATAATATATAGTAAATGGGAAGAAGGCAAAAGCCTCATCAATCATAAACATAAGAGATCGCAGATGAAGATGATGATGAGCCCAATTGTGAGATCACTGAGTTTCCTTGTTGCCTACTCTTCACTTTTCATTCTAGGTTGCTTGCTTTGACTGCTTCTTCTTCCCTCTCCAATAATTTATTTATTATTTAGTATTTTTGCAATTTCCCAACAATTGCTTCTTTTTTTTTGACAAAAATTTCCCAACAATTGCTTATTATTACTATTATTGAATTTAGTTGTGGGTGTGTGATGATTACTAATGAATGAATCATTTCCTGTTCTGTCTTGCATACCTCCCTCCTCCTAAATTGTGTGTGTGTGTGTTGTGTGTGCGCGCGTGTTATAATCTATCTATATCTATGTATGAACAAGCAATGCAGATGGATAACAGCTAATTTTGTTTGTTTGTGAAACAGGGTTTTGTAATGATGATGATTCTTCTTCTTCTAAACATGCTGCTGCAGCAGAGTCAGAGTCTCAAACTCAAAGAAGCAGTGGTTCTTTTACTATGATTATGCTTATTACTGTCTTTATTGCGCTTGTCGTATTTTCTTTGTTATCTTTTTTACTCTTTAAGTTATGGCGTAAGAAGAAAAGGGAAGAGCAATATGCTCTTCTTTTGAAATTGTTTGAAGAGGATGATGAGTTAGAGCTTGAACTAGGCCTTAAAGATTGATTCACCCACCCTTATGTATTTCTTTCTACTTGTATTCTATTCTATTCTATTCTATTCCATTCCATCATTATTAATTCATTCTTCTATGTATCTAATCTAGTATATTCTCTTTCTCTATTATTCAATATACATGCAAAAATTACAACCAAATCTATACTCTTTCTCTTCCAACCAGACACCACCTCCCTCCTCTTCTCCCTTCGTGGCCAACCTCCAAGAAAACTCACATCCAGCTATTTGTATGTATCTCCGACAAACAATGAAAAAAGACCTAATGGTTTCGGGGAGAAAATAAATACATTAATACAATGGGCATGATATTTCAGCATCTATATCAGACACAATTTTCAGTTTTTAACAGCACAATATTAGCTATTTAACTAACTAGAGCAGTGATCAATCGGTGCTAATTTCCTTATTTGTACTATATTTTCCATCGCATTGCAGCCATTTTCAACCAGAGTTTAGACAGATGTCCTGCAAAGTTAGTGATAAATTAGGATAAACAATGCTACTAGAAGCTTGAATTTCGCATCAACAAAGAAAGTATCACAAGACAATATCACTTCAAAAGATTGCCTTTGTTGCTGTCGCTGTTTGATGATAAATACAGCATTCTTATTCATATTCCACGATCAAATTACGGTACATAAAGCTACTGCAGCAGTCACTTGCATACTCTTAAATAATAAAACAAAATAACAACCATTGACCAATGTCAACATTATTGATGTCACAATACAATCAAAGCCACTACTACATTTGTTTTATTTCTACCGAGAGTCAATACCATGCATATTTAGATATACACATGTAAGAAATTAAATAATTTAACAATGCAAATTTTTAATGAAAAAAAAAGTATCAAACTAGGGTATGCTACTAAGTAGCACCGGAAACTTAGTTAATACTGTACTATAACTTAGCAATACGACGGTCAATATTCTAGCGGTTAATACACCAAAGAATAGACGTCAAAATGAAATTGAGAAATTAAGCGGATAAACCATCGACCATCCCTGCAAGCAGGTTGAGGAGATTCGGTTCCAAAGGTGTTTCTGGTGAATAAAATCAGCATAAAGGCCGCCACAAATTCTAAATCAGATGGTAATAAGTAGCTTGAGAAAAATGTAAGATCTGCCGTTAACATACTGGGGTCATCTTCCTGTCTTGGCACGTTTCATTCCATTACTATTGAAAGGTGACATACTTGGACTCATACTAGGGCTCATGCTTGGACTTTCCTCCCTCAAAGTACCATTGATCATAGCTAACTCCCTCAATTGCTGCTTCTTGTAGTGATCAAGTGATTCATCCTGGCAGGTTACCATATATTAAAATGGGCTAGCACTAAGAAAGGGAGAAGCACAATTAATTAATGCAATCAACTGTGAAAATAAATCTATACCACAGGCTTCAAAAGATTTTCTAGTACTGCCACAGCATGGTCCAACCGTGAATTGATTATATCCTCTGGAAACTCTGCCTCCACCAACAAGTGCAATGGCTCTTTAAGGTGCTCATACCCAGGTTTATCTTTAAGCTTCTCTTCCTATAATAATGAAAATATGGGTAAGTTGAAACACATCATGAAAAATGAGGGGTGAGCTCTGATAGTATGAGAAATCCAAAAGCAGCAGAATGGGGAATCAGATACAAAATACCAAGGTGAATGAAGTAACAACTAGAAGAGTTTCCTAAATTTATTTAGTCAATATTAAGATAGTGTGTTGTGTGTTCATCACATCATTTTGTACATGTCAATGATGACTACAAATGTACTGATAATATCAAATTATTGAAATTAGCACTGTATAATTCTTTGAATTAAAGTCTGTCAAAAAAAAAATCTTTGAATTAAAGAAGAGCCAACAATTTAAGTTGCTGATTCAAGCACCATGGAATTGGCCTCTTGCAATGCAAGGTAAAGGTGCTAACATTAGATCCACGATGGAAACGAACTACCATG
The DNA here is from genome assembly GCF_020283565.1 of Trifolium pratense. NCBI lineage: Eukaryota > Viridiplantae > Streptophyta > Magnoliopsida > Fabales > Fabaceae > Trifolium > Trifolium pratense. The sequence continues at coordinate 32,100,943 of NC_060060.1, read as the reverse complement.
TTAGGAGCTTTATGGAATTAAGTTTCCCTTTTATAGTTCTTTAGAGTGCATACTTAAATACCAATTATACCTTTATAGAATCCTTCACAGAGCCACAGCCTCGGATGTAAACCCTACATTCTGTCATGGCTTCCACTCTTTTCAATGAGTTCCCGCGAGGTCCCAGAATTCGACCAACAAAATTATACTGCTGTGATTTGAGTAAAAAAAAACTATTACATTGAGAAGATAAACTGACATGACCCAGAATTATAAAAGACGATTTGGACTTACAGTTGGATATTTGTCAACAGGGACATCAAGCCTGATAACTCTCTTCACAATCGGAGTTGTCGGAATTCCTTGTGTCCCATGCCAACCCACTGGTGGTGCTTGAAAGGGTCCCATTCTTTGGAAATTTCTATTATCCTGCACGGAGAACTTTGGTATTGTTTAGAACTCCCTTTTTATAAACACAAGTTGAAATCAAAACTCAAACTCTCTTGCTACCAATTTTCCTCACAATGCAATAGAATTTTTTATTGCACCCGGTATATTGCCCATTTGTGACCATTTAGTATTCCAATGCATATGTTAAGACACACACAATGTTAATGCTCCAAAGAGCCAAGGGCTGATACCATTTTTTCACTTCACGTCATGGAATCAGTTTGCAAAATACATGAAAAGTAAGACTGCCTAAAATAGACCCACAATGGGCCTATTATAGGATCTTTACAGTACTAGGTTTCCCTAGGATTATAGAGCTATTTGGCAAGCACAATGACTGGTCTTAGACAGGTTAAGATATATAACAACATTTTCCTCTAAGACTTCTTCAGAACTTGAGATTAAAGCAGGATTAAAAGCTAAATAACTAGGATCAATTTTCAAAAATGTCAATTTAAGTGCTGAGTTCTTAGTTCTTCTATGCGCAAGATGGCCAGGATTAATTAAGAAATACAAACCTAACCAGTTCTTTGCCATGCAACAAGTGCTAACACGTGTAAAAAGTCATAATAATGCATATATAGTAAAGAAATATGTTATTGGCTAAGTATTTCACTTCAGTGTGCAAAATACGAAAGTACTTCCTGCAGGTGAAGGAGTGTAACAGCTAATTATCTAGGTATTGGATTCGCCAATGGGATTAAAATCTGGGAATACTTATGTAAGCTCCAGGCAAGAAGAATTATTGCAATAGTAAGTGTCTTGATTCCAGTTGTTTACAAATAGTCAAAAAAAAAAAGGAGCCTGTAAACCACTCCATGTGAGAATTTTTCCATCGTATTTTATGTGATAGAAGGATTAGCTTAAAACTAATACAGGCCATTTATCAAGCATGTATTTTAATTTTAAATATGGAAGATGGAATACAAAAAGCACAGATGGTGCGTGGTGTTTAAGTTTAAAAACTTGTTTATGCAATAATAAAATCAAACTCAGCAAACAAACAGAAAACCACAACTACTAAATGTTGGACAATTTAAAAAGAGTACTAAGAATTAGAATTACAATTTTAGTGATATGAAGGTGCATTACCTCTCTAGGTACAGTGGGCCATCCTTCCATATCCATTGGCATAGTATTTGGATGTTGAGCTAAGGGCCTAAATGGACTATCTGGCTCAAATCTTTCATGTTCGGCAAAAGTAGGTTGATTGAAGCCCCCCGATATGCGTCTGATTTCTGTGATAGACATTAGAAAGTGAGCG